>NC_134274.1:78522095-78599897 GCF_031893055.1 Leptodactylus fuscus | reverse complement strand
CAATGGGTGGTGGTGATATACCTTCATTCTTTTGTGAGCGACGTATTAGGGGGATCACGTGTTTCTAATGTAGCGGCATGCTGGTCCACTCTTCCCACTGTGTAGAGCTTTGTTAGTGGGTATATACTGGAGCGCACAATGGGTGGTGGTGATATACCTTCATTCTTTTGTGAGCGACGTATTAGAGGGATCACGTGTTTCTAATGTAGCGGCATGCTGGTCCACTCTTCCCACTGTGTAGAGCGTTGTTAGTGGGTATATACTGGAGCGCACAATGGGTGGTGGTGATATACCTTCATTCTTTTGTGAGCGACGTATTAGGGGGATCACGTGTTTCTAATGTAGCGGCATGCTGGTCCACTCTTCCCACTGTGTAGAGCGTTGTTAGTGGGTATATACTGGAGCGCACAATGGGTGGTGGTGATATACCTTCATTCTTTTGTGAGCGACGTATTAGGGGGATCATGTGTTTCTAATGTAGCGGCATGCTGGTCCACTCTTCCCACTATGCAGGCTCCTGTATTCTATATTTATCATTTATTTTTAGTATTTGTCAATGTTACTTTTATTTTTTAGCACTGTTGTAAGGGAATTGATAGATACTAAATAAGACTAAATATTGTCACGTTTTTTATCAGGTATATGAACTTGGAAATGCAGTGAATTGCTGCAAATTTTTCAGCCCATCCCCCCCCCCCAAAAAAAAAAAACAAAACAAAAACAAATGCAAGGGTTTTTTTTTATCAGGTATATGAACTTGGAAATGCAGTGGATTGGATTGCATCTATCTCTATGCAGTATATATGCCCCCACCAGTGTCCCCCTACCATACCCCGACACCTACGAGGTCCTACAAAGGGAAGCCGCCCAATTCCAACCCAAAGGCAGAGTACTAATATGCGGAGACCTGAATGCAAGGACAGGCACAGAGATAGACTACCTGCCCCCTGACGACAACCCACATACGCACGGTAGTGAGATCCACCACCCAGAACCCACACAGACAAGAAGAAACAGCCAAGACAGAATTGTCAACAAGAGCGGGAGACAACTGCTGAACATGTTCCGAAGCCTAGGACTGTACCTAATGAACGGACGTATCAGAGGCGACTGCATAGGACGCTTCACACTAAACAAGGGGGCAACAGCGTGGTGGACTATGCCATTACAGACACAGACCTGTCAGACATTGAAGACTTCACAATCGCCCCTGACTCCCATCTATCAGACCACAACCAGATCCTACTATACATGAGAACCATGAACAAAACACCCACACATGAGCCCCAACAGTCCGGCCTCTACAACCTACCAAGACATTTCAAATGGGCCAACCACCAGGCCATAGAATATACCAACGCAACCAACCGACCCGAAATCAAGACACTGCTCACAAACTTCCATACAAACACCTATCAGCAAGACCAACAGGGAGTCACCAGAGCTGTGAAGGATCTCAAGTACATCCTACAGACCACAGCAGAACTAGCAGGCCTGAAACCAACCAAACCAATAAGACAAACCAACAAACAGTCCCACAAATGGTTCGACAGCGACTGCAGAGCATTATGCCATACCCTAAGAACAACCTCCAACCAAAAACACAGGGACCCCAACAACAAGGAGGTGAGGGAAGCCTACAACAATCTATGCAAGCAATACAAAGGCACCCTCAGAGAGAAGAAACAGAGGTACCTCTCCAACAAAATAGAGCAACTAGAGGACTCCCTCCAGGACAGCTCATTCTGGGAGACCTGGCACCATATGGGCACAAAGCCCAAGAAAAACTCTCTCCACATCCAAAATGGCAATATCTGGCTCAACTACTTCAGAGGTCTCTACAAAAACATCCCAGAAGAAGAACTAACTCCAGAACAGCAACAGATAATCACCAAACTGAAGGACATGGAGAAAGTCATCAAAGACTTCCAGAACCCTCTGGACTCGCCAATCACCATAAAAGATATACAGGAAAGAATTGCCCTGCTGAAAGGAAAAAAGGCCAGTGGCCCTGACGGCATCCTACCAGAGATGATCAAATACAGCCCTCCAGCAATACACGCGGCACTGGCAAAGCTATTCACCCTCGTGCTCAATGCTGGACACTTCCCCAAAGACTGGAACAAAGGCCTCATAACCCCCATCTACAAGAATGGTGACCAATATGACCCCAACAACTACAGAGGGATCTGCGTCAGCAGCACGCTGGGGAAACTGTTCAACAGCATCATCAATAACAGAATCCTCACCTTCCTCACACAACACGGGGTCCTCAGCAAGAGCCAAGCAGGGTTCATGCCAAACCACCGCACCACAGACTATATCTACACCCTGCACAGCCTCATCAAGACACACGTCCACAACACCAGAAGAGGCAAGATATTCACCTGCTACGTGGACTTTAAGAAGACGTTCGACTCAGTATGGCACCCAGGCCTACTCCTAAAACTCCTAGAGAGTGGAATAGGAGGAAGAACGTACGACGTCATCAAGAGCTCCTACACCGGAAACCAGTGCAGTGTGAAGGTGAATGGGAAAAGGACAGCATACTTCCAACAGGCCCGAGGGGTCAGACAAGGCTGTAGCCTGAGCCCAACGCTCTTCAACATCTATATCAATGAACTGGCTACAGCCCTGGAGGCCTCACCAACCCCAGGCCTCACCCTGAACGACCGAGAGGTGAAGTTCCTGCTATACACCGACGACCTCCTACTCCTGGCCCCCACCGAGAAAGACCTCCAAGAAAGCCTATCAGTGCTGGAAAAATTCAGCACCACATGGGCCCTACCCATCAACCAGAAGAAGACCAAAGTCATGGTATTTCAGAAGAATGGCCACAACAAAGCCCCCACCCCACAATTCACACTGAACGGCTCCACACTGGAGAAAACCAACAGCTACACCTACCTGGGGCTGGAGCTCAGCCAATCAGGAAGCTTCAAAGCAGCAATAGAAACCCTGAAAGCAAAAGCCTCACCTCAAAGCACCGGTGAGGGTCTGGCTGAAGATATTTGACACAGTCATCTCTCCGATCCTTCTCTATGGCAGCGAGGTTTGGGGCCCAGCCACCTACCCAGACCAGTCAAAGTGGGATTCCAGCCCAACAGAGAACTTCCACCTGGAGTTCTGCAAATACCTGCTCCATGTCCATCGCAACACCACCAACATGGCCTGCAGGGCAGAGCTAGGCAGACTCCCCCTATGGCTCACCATACAGAAGAGGGCGCTAGCTTTCCAGGCACACATCCAGGGGATGAATCCTGACTCCTACCACCACCAAGCATGGCTAAGCCACCTGAGCAAACCAGACACCCACCAACCAAACAACAGCCAACCACCAAACCAAAAACACCAACAGATGATAACCAGGGCCAAAATAAAGGCGACCACAGAGGCAAACAGAGAGTGGTACATTGAAGAATGGAGAAACGAAATAAATAACTCCAAGAAACTCACCGTGTACCAATCCCTACAAAGAGACTACACCATGGCCACCTACCTGGAGAGAATACGCCACCCCAAACACAGACAGACCCTGAGCCGGTACAGACTGAGCGCCCACAACCTAGAGATAGAGACGGGGCGATACAGGCAGACGTACAAGCCACGGGAGAACAGACTGTGCCAGCACTGTAACCAGGGGGCCCTAGAAGACGAGACCCACTTCCTGCTACACTGCACCATATACTCAGCTGT
The DNA here is from genome assembly GCF_031893055.1 of Leptodactylus fuscus. Taxonomy (NCBI): domain Eukaryota; kingdom Metazoa; phylum Chordata; class Amphibia; order Anura; family Leptodactylidae; genus Leptodactylus; species Leptodactylus fuscus. Next base: position 78,596,201 of record NC_134274.1, on the reverse strand, counting down.
GAGGGCCGTCTACTACCAAAGACTCTCCGCCCACATCCCAGATGAGAAGAGGAAACTCTACATCCTACTGGGAGAAGAAGAGGCCACTGTGGAGATCGCTGTCCAATACGTGTCCAGCTGTCACCAAACAAGAGGAAGATGAGACTCCACGGACTGTTATATTTATCCCAATACACCCGCCCCACCCCACCTCCCCATATAGCGGTCACCAACTAAGAGGAAGATGAGACTCCACAGACTGTTATACCCCAAACCAACCGCCCCACCCCACCCCACCTCCCCATATAGCAGTCACCAACTAAGAGAAAGACGAGACTCCATGGACTGTTATACCCCAAACCACCCACCCCACCCCCCCATACCCACCACTCACCCACCCGAATCCAACTCTCTCATCCCCCCCCCCCCCACAATACTAGCTTTGGCAATGCCAAATATCTATTCGGACGTTCCAATAAAGTTTTTCTTGATTTGATTTGCTTCAATTTTTCAGGCCCCCCAAAAATGCAAGGTTTTTATCAGGTATATGAACTTGTAAATGCAGTGGATTGCTTCAATTTTTCAGCCCCCCCCCCCCCCTCCAAAATTCAAGGTTTTTATCAGCTATATAAAATTGGAAATGCAGTGGATTGCTTCCATTTTTCAGCCTCCCCCCCAAAAAAAAAAAAAAAAAAAAATGCAAGGTTTTTTTTTATCAGGTATATGAAATTGGAATTGCAGTGAATTGCTTCAATTTTTAAGGCCCCCAAAAATGCAAGGTTTTTTTTATCAGGTATATGAACTTGGAAATGCAGTGAATTGCTTCAATTTTTAAGGCCCCCCCCCCCTTCCAAAATTCAAGGTTTTTATCAGGTATATGAACTTGGAATTTCAGTGAATTGCTTCAATTTTTCAGGCACCCAAAAAATGCAAGATTTTTTTTTTTCCCCTTCTTTTTATAACAATTTTATTGCTTTACACAACACATACAAAGTAGATAATGACAAAGCAATTGTGGATTGTAGACAAATGTAAGAAGAGTAATACGAGATAAAGGAAACATAACGATTAATTGTGTATAAAACTAGCAAATAAACATTAAGGTGGGGGAAGGACCTAACGAAAAAGGTAATAGTTGGCGTATATGGGCGGGGAAGGGGGGGGGTTAAGGGATATTTAAGTAGAAAATAAAGGACGTCCATAAAACTTGAATCGGCTTCACGTGATATTCATATATGTCAAAATGAGTTTAAAAAGGATGTTGAAGAGAATTAGGAGGAGGAAATGAGAGATAATATTGTGGAGACAGAGGTAAAGAAGGGGAAAAAGAAAAGGGAGGGGGGGGGAAGGGGTAGGAAGGGGGGGAAAGGTGGTAATCTGACCATTGCAGTCCAGGACCTAAAAGAAGGCGTAGAAGGGTTTATAAATTTAGGTCTCTCCAGGGGGTCCAGATTTTCTGGTATTTATCATGTCTTCTAGCTTTCCAGCTGGACAATTCCTCGAAGCGGGATATTTGATGTACTTTATTGATCCATTCTGCAATCGTGGGTGAGTCAGGGTTGAGCCATTTCAGGGGTATGATAGAGTTCGCGGCTGAAAGGAGGAGGGAAGTAAGGTTTGACTTTGAAGGAGTATAGTCTGGGGAGTGTAAAGAGAGAATAAGCATCTCTGGGGTCAGTGTGAAAGAGGGCGAAGAAATGCGTCTAATTATAGACTGAATTTCTGACCAATAAGTTTGACTGTCTGGGCATTGCCACCATATATGTAGGAGGGAACCGGTGTGAGTTTTGCAGCGCCAACATAAATCTGAGTCGGCTAAATTTTTAAAGTGGAGCCATTGGGGAGTGCGATACTGAGTCGCCCCAGCTCGGCCTATGTAGATTCACGGTGCGAGCAGGCCCGACACCGGGGGCGGCAGCGCCTTGAAAAAGGGGAGTTTTAAGCAAAAATGGATTAAAGAAAAATAAAGAAAAATAAAAGTTTGTCGTGACGCCAGTTGGGGTTTCGGCTTGAGGTGAAGCCGGGCACTGTAGATTGGGCCTCTGGGAATAGGTGGTGATGCAGTGCCAGATGTTATACCCTCCCCAACCAGGGCAGGTCCCAGGGCCAGATGATATAGGTGAAGAAGGGGAGATTTCCAGGAGGAGTAACAGAGGATCGATGAAAGAATACAGTCCAGACAGGGGTTAACCAAACACTTACAGTTTACTTCTGTAGTCAGCAGGAGATAACAGATGTTACAGGAGGATTCACCTTGCTCCAGTATAGTGAGATGCCAGTCTTCCCTTTTACCACTAGTATGATTCAGCCTTCCATTGCTGCTCAAACTCTCTAATAGATTTCCTCTGGTCCTGGGTTCCAGGAGCTCAAAGGTTAATTGCAACTGGGTAGATCCCCCTTCTGGACAGCAGGTAACGCGAGTTCTTTGGGATGCTGAATACACTCACCCCCAACTCTGTATGTTACTGAGCCTCCAGGAATCTTGCATTCACTAGGCCTCGGTGAAACATCCCCCAACCCCCAAGAGCGTTGGTGCACCTGCATAAATTGCATTCCATGCACTTGAAGAGGTTGGTAGGCAAATGGAAGCTTGAAAGTTTCAATACCACAAGAAAGTTATTGTGGTAGGAACCCTGAAAAACTAAACATGTTAAGCACTGGCACAGTTCCTTTAGTCCATTCTCTCTTGGTAATGCCATGTTCAGGAAAGTAAGTAGTAATGCACAGTTCGTATTTCTGACTCACCTACTAGTGCAATCCGTTAGGGAGCCGGCACTGAAATTAAACCTTTAACTTTGCATAAACTCAATTGAACATATACAAATACAACACAACTATCTGCAAACACATTGGGTTAGTATACCTTTACTGATTGTCCCTGTAACGTATGGGGAGTTGCCCTTGTGTATTGCGCTGAGATCTACGCAGAAATGGGATTCCTGACAGTCTTCTACTTACTGGAGTCATCAGGGGAACGGTAGGCATACTTTCACTAGAAATCGGGCTTACTGGAATTTGTGCTGGTACATCATCCACTTGTTTAATAACCAACAAGGCCTCTTGCAGATTAAGGGCAAAATCTCTCACAGTGTCCTGCGGTTTTTGCTTACAGCTGAAAAACCGCATTTTTATCTCAGATGTGGTGCGGGTGTCAAAGGTGATCCTGAGTTTGGTAAAAATGTCCTTTACAGTCCTTTTATCACTCAATGGCCAGGATTTCACTTCCCTTTGTGCTGCACCACCAATTTGACTTATTAATATTGCAACCTTTTGCTCCTCTGCCATAGGGTATAGGTCAAACAGGTTACTCAGCTTTTCTTTAAAGTCTCTGAGGCTATGGGACTCGCCTGTATACTGGGGCAGCCAGGATGCACCCGGAATGTATGGCATGGTTAAGGGTAATATCATACCTCCCAACCGTCCCGATTTCCGCGGGACAGTCACGATTTGGGTGACATGTCCCGCGGTCCCGGTTGGAGGGAGGTATGTCCCGATTTCAACTCAGATCGGCGTCCAGAGGACGCCGATCTGAGTTGAACACATACGCGGCTGAAGCAAGGAGCTGACACAGATCAGCTCCTCGCTTCGCCGCTGCCCGCCTCTCTCCCTGACACATATGCGGCTGAAGCTGCTCGCGTGCTCGCTTCGCCGCTGCGTCTCTCTCTCGTTGACACATGCGGCTGAAGCGAGGAGCTGACCTGTGTCAGCTCCTCGCTTCGCTGCTGCCGCCGGCTCCTGGCTTGTAGACGCGATGTACAAGACAGGAGCCGGCGGCAGCGGCGAAGCGAGGAGCTGACACAGGTCAGCTCGTCGCTTCAGCCGCATGTGTCAGCGAGAGAGAGACGCAGCGGCGAAGCGAGCAGCTTCAGCCGCAGGTGTCAGGGAGAGAGGCGGGCAGAGAGTGGCGAGGGAGCGGAGGAGAAGGTAAGTTTAATGTGGAGGTGGAAAGTGAATCTGGGGGCAGATGAAGGAGGGGACGGCATGACACAGGGGGCAGAGATGGAGAGGACAGCATGACACTGGGGGCAGAGATGGGGGGACATGAATCTGGGGGCAGAGATGGAGAGGACATGAATCTGGGGGCAGAGATGTGGAGACATGAATCTGGGGGAAGAGATGGGGGACATGAATCTGGGGGCAGAGATGGGGGACATGAATCTGGGGGCAGAGATGGGGGGACATGAATCTGGGGGCAGAGATGGGGGGACATGAATCTGGGGGCAGAGATGGGGGGACATGAATCTGGGGGCAGAGATGGGGGGACATGAATCTGGGGGCAGAGATGGAGGGGGGACATGAATCTGGGGGCAGAGATGGAGGGGACATGAAACTGGGGGCAGAGATGGAGAGGACATGAATCTGGGAGCAGAGATGGAAGGGGGACATGAAACTGGGGGGCAGATGAAGGGTGTATATGAAACTGGGGGAGAGATAGAGGGGGGACATATAATTTACGGGTGACTGTAGGAGGATTATACTGTGTGCAGGCACATGAAACATTAACGAGTGGGCGGAGTCAACACAAAAGTGGGCGGGGCTAAATTTGCCGCACATTTTGTCCCTCTTTCAGTTCTTCAAAAGTTGGGAGGTATGGGTAATATAGGTGCCATAGTTACTTGGTTGTGACCACGGTTAGAGTCTATGGGGGAATCAGAGGGGCCTGGGGATGAGGATCTACTTGCTTGATACATCACCCCCCTTGTTAACCCCAGCAAGGCCACACTCACCGGACTTGATACTGTGAAGCGTTGATCCAGAGGGATGGATGGATGGATCACTTATCACTGCAGAGGATGCTGGTCCGGCTGCTACAGAGACTTCTACAGTTGTCAGGGGTAGACTGCAATTGAGGATGATGCAATCTGTATCTTTCACTGCTCCTTGCACAGGCATGTCACATGTTCTGCACTTAGCATGGCTTGCAAGAAAAAGACACCAACCCTGCGGCTCAGTGTAACATGAATCATGCAACTGCTGCTGGTGGCTATTTTGGAAAGCAGGGAAAATTTTGAAAAATGCAACAGTCTTTTTGAACAAAAATAAAAGTTTTGCGCACTTTCGCTATCCTGTTCTTGACGCCAAAAAGGCGAGTCGCCCCGGCTCGGCCTATGTAGATTCACGGTGCGAGCAGGCCCGACACCGGGGGCGGCAGCGCCTTGAAAAAGGGGAGTTTTAAGCAAAAATGGATTAAAGAAAAATAAAGAAAAATAAAAGTTTGTCGTGACGCCAGTTGGGGTTTCGGCTTGAGGTGAAGTCGGGCACTGTAGATTGGGCCTCTGGGAATAGGTGGTGATGCAGTGCCAGATGTTATACCCTCCCCAACCAGAATCCCATTGACTTCAATGGCTGCCATCTTACGCGCACTACACATTGAAGTCAATGGGATTCTGCTTTACAGCGCTTACTCTGACACTCTGACTATGATGTTTACGTATCAGAATGAGCGGCGCGTTACTCTGTGGGAACGGAGCCTCAATCTGCAGCAGTTTACAATATAGTACAAGTGGATGTGAGGTTTTATAACCCATTCAGATGTACCATAAAAATGACACAGAAATATCACAGCATGTCGTGGATTTTCATATCTGCAGCATCTTCTCTCTACTGCAGAAATCCCAGGCATTTTGTTCTTATTGTGGATTCGCATTTGCTCTTGGAGGATGGTCAGAAACCGTTCTTTATTTGTGGCCAATTTGTGAGTGAGCCCATTATTCCCTTGGATGAGCCATGCAGGTCTCAGGACGCTTTATTGTTGGCACCCAATGACCCTGAAGCATGATGAGTTTGCAAGTTGTAAAAGCAGTGAGACAAAAAGTCTATAGATATTTATTATCAATGTAATCGTCCTGAGCCATTACATAAAATAAATATATGTTAGGTATGGTGAATGGAGTAAAATATCAAATGCAAAATCAGTATCGGAATCGGTGTTTTATATTCCACACATTAAAGAGAGTTACTACAAGTGAGTGAGTTAGTAATATGTGTCTTATCCTGCAATAAACAAGACCTTATACAGTAATGTGAATAGACAGATACAAAGGCCTTGGTGCTAAAACAGTGTTGGCATTGAAAGGGTTAAATCCTCAGGCTGCATCATATGTCACCATGGTAACCGCAGCCACAACCAATAGGATTGCAGGACAGGAATTAGAAAAATCAGTTATCTGCGGTCAGTTATTAGATGAGAGAAGACGTCCACGTGAGCGCTCTGCAGACGGGAGGACGCTGGTAAGTGAGCGGGATCTAATACTGAAGATCTTATGACATGACTGATCATTACACAGACTGTATTACAGGGAACACTAGGGGGCGACTGTGAGGAACTGACCAGTATTAGTCTCTCTTCACATCAGCTTCTCCCTGTTTATAGGAAACATTTACATGAATGTCTCCAGTCATTTCTAATAAGATTTCATGTGCAATGGGACACTTGTAGCTTCTCTCCCATCCCCCAGCTCCCTGTGGTAGGAAAGAGGCGACAGTATGGCCAGGACAAATGTATGAGCTCCAGTATAAGCTGGTGGGAGATCATCACATGACATCAGACGTATAACAATGTCATTACATAGGCTCCATACAGGACTCAGATTTATGGGGGAAAAACCCCGAAATATATCAATTCTGTCATATTATATATATCTCACTGCTGCATGACTTACCATGACGGACTTCACTGGACTAGAAGATCTTCTGGTTAATTGGTTAATTGTCTCCTAATAAATAAGAGCAATGTATATTGTTATTGTGCCAGTGACTTCTATTGTACAGACACTATTCTATTAGGTCCATATCACTGCTCCTACCTGGCCCCTCCATACACCTGGCCCTGATAGAAATGCTTATTATCCCCTATTATCTTACTGTATATATCTGTAATATGTGATACAGTGACAGACGGGGGTCCCCGGGCCCACCAGAGGACATTATAGTCAGTGCTGGCCCTCTATGGATACAGAACATATGGATGCCCACTATTACTTCTACCATTGATTGTAGTGGGCTGTCACTCGCTAGTTGTTAGTTTGGGTGCTCAGAAAAGGCATCTCACCGCCATAACCATGTACAAAAGGAATTGCTGGCACTCACAGGGAATCAGGAAGAATTATGTATTTATTTGTATCTAAAAGGGAGGGAGGAGAGAGATGTGAGGCCTGGAGGGAGAGAGGAGAGAGATGTGAGGCCTGAAGGGAGAGAGGAGAGAGATGTGAGGCCTGGAGGGAGAGAGGAGAGAGATGTGAGGCCTGGAGGGAGAGAGGAGAGAGATGTGAGGCCTGGAGGAAGAGAGAAGAGAGATGTGAGGCCTGAAGGGAGAGAGGAGAGAGATGTGGGGCCTGGAGAGAAAGAGGAGAGAGATGTGAGGCCTGGAGGGAGAGAGGAGAGAGATGTGAGGCCTGGAGGGAAAGAGGAGAGAGATGTGAGGCCTGGAGGGAAAGAGGAGAGAGATGTGAGGCCTGGAGGGAGAGAGGAGAGAGATGTGAGGTCTGGAGGGAGAGAGGAGAGAGATGTGAGGCCTGGAGGGAGAGAGGAGAGAGATGTGAGGCCTGGAGGGAGGGAGGAGAGAGATGTGAGGCTTGGAGGGAGAGAGGAGAGAGATGTGAGGCCTGGAGGGAGAGAGATGTGAGGCCAGGAGGGAGAGAGGAGAGAGATGTGAGGCCTGGAGGGAGGGAGGAGAGAGATGTGAGGCTTGGAGGGAGAGAGGAGAGAGATGTGAGGCCTGGAGGGAGAGAGATGTGAGGCCAGGAGGGAGAGAGGAGAGAGATGTGAATCCAGGAAGGAGAGAGGAGAGAGATGTGAGGCCTGGAGGGAGAGAGGAGAGAGATGTGAGGCCTGGAAGGAGAGAGGAGGGAGATGTGAGGCCTGGAGGGAGAGAGGAGAGAGATGTGAGGCCAGGAGTGAGAGAGATGAGAGGCCTGGAGAGAGAGAGGAGAGAGATGTGAGGCCGAGAGAGGAGAGAGATGTGAGGCCGAGAGAGGAGAGAGATGTGAGGCCTGGAGAGGAGAGAGATGTGAGGCCTGAAAGGAGAGAGGGGAGAGAGATGTGAGGCCTGAAGGAGGGAGGAGAGACATGTGAGGCCAGGAGGGAGAGAAGAGAGAGATGTGAGGCCTGGAGGGAGAGAGGAGAGTGATGCAAAGCCTGGAGGGAGAGATGTGAGGCCTGGAGGGAGAGAGGAGAGATATGAGGCCTGGAGGGAGAGAGGAGAGAGGTGTGAGGCCTGGAGGGAGAGAGGAGAGAGATGTGAGGCCTGGAGGGAGAGAGGAGAGAGATGTGAGGCCTGGAGGGAGAGAGGAGAGAGATGTGAGGCCAGGAGGGAGAGAGGAGAGAGATGTGAGGCCTGGAGGGAGAGAGGAGAGAGATGTGAGGCCAGGAGGGAGAGAGGAGAGAGATGTGAGGCCTGGAGGGAGAGAGGAGAGAGATGTGAGGCCTGGAAGGAGAGAGATGTGAGGCCAGGAGGGAGAGAGGAGAGAGATGTGAGGCCTGGAGGGAGAGAGGAGAGAGATGTGAGGCCTGGAGGGAGAGAGGAGAGAGATGTGAGGCCTGGAGGGAGAGAGGAGAGAGATGTGAGGCCAGGAGGGAGAGAGGAGAGAGATGTGAGGCCTGGAGGGAGAGAGGAGAGAGATGTGAGGCCAGGAGGGAGAGAGGAGAGAGAAGTGAGGCCTGGAGGGAGAGAGGAGAGAGATGTGAGGCCTGGAGGGAGAGAGGAGAGAGATGTGAGGCCTGGAGGGAGAGAGGAGAGAGATGTGAGGCCAGGAGGGAGAGAGGAGAGAGATGTGAAGCCTGGAGGGAGAGAGGAGAGAGATGTGAGGCCAGGAGGGAGAGAGGAGAGAGATGTGAGGCCTGGAGGGAGAGAGGAGAGAGATGTGAGGCCTGGAAGGAGAGAGATGTGAGGCCAGGAGGGAGAGAGGAGAGAGATGTGAGGCCTGGAGGGAGAGAGGAGAGAGATGTGAGGCCTGGAGGGAGAGAGGAGAGAGATGTGAGGCCTGGAGGGAGAGAGGAGAGAGATGTGAGGCCAGGAGGGAGAGAGGAGAGAGATGTGAGGCCTGGAGGGAGAGAGGAGAGAGATGTGAGGCCTGGAGGGAGAGAGGAGAGAGATGTGAGGCCAGGAGGGAGAGAGGAGAGAGATGTGAGGCCTGGAGGGAGAGAGGAGAGAGATGTGAGGCCAGGAGGGAGAGAGGACAGGGATATGAGGCATGAAGAGAGAGACAAGAGAGATGTGAAGTCTGAAGAGAGAGAGGAGAGAGATGTGAGGCCTGGAGGGAGAGAGGAGAGAGATGTGAGACCTGAAGGGAGAGACGAGAGAGATTTGAGGCCTGAAGGCAGAGAGGAGAGAGATGTGAGGCATGGAGGGAGAAAGGAGAGAGATGTGAGGCCTGGAGGGAGAGAGGAGAGAGATGTGAGGCCTGGAGGGAGAGAGGAGAGAGATGTGAGGCCTGGAGGGAGAGAGGAGAGAGATGTGAGGCCTGGAGGGAGAGAGGAGAGAGATGTGAGGCCTGGAGGGAGAGAGGAGAGAGATGTGAGGCCTGGAGGGAGAGAGGAGAGAGATGTGAGGCCTGGAGGGAGAGAGGAGAGAGATGTGAGGCCTGGAGGGAGAGAGGAGAGAGATGTGACGCCTGGAGGGAAAGAGATGTGAGGCCTGGAGGCAGAGAGGAGAAAGATGTGTGGCCTGGAGGGAGAGAGGAGAGAGATATGAGGCCAGGAGAGAGAGAGATGTGAGGCCTGAAGGCAGAGAGGAGAAAGATGTGTGGCCTGGAGGGAGAGAGGAGAGAGATATGAGGCCAGGAGAGAGAGAGATGTGAGGCCTGGAGGGAGAGAGGAGAGAGATGTGAGGCCTGGAGGGAGAGAGGAGAGAGATGTGAGGCCTAGAGGGAGAGAGGAGAGAGATATGACGCCTGGAGGGAGAGAGATGTGAGGCCTGGAGGCATAGAGGAGAAAGATGTGTGGCCTGGAGGGAGAGAGGAGAGAGATGTGAGGCCTGGAGGGAGAGAGGAGAGAAATGTGAGGTCTGGAGGGAGAGAGGAGAGAGATGTGAGGCCTGGAGTGAGAGAGGAGAGAAATGTGAGGTCTGGAGGGAGAGAGGAGAGAGATGTGAGGCCTGGAGTGAGAGAGATGTGAGGCCAGGAGGGAGAGAGGAGAGAAATGTGAGGCCTGGAGGGAGAGAGGAGAGAGATGTGAGGCCAGGAGAGAGAGAGGAGAGAGATGTGAAGCCTGGAGGGAGAGAGATGTGAGGCCTGGAGGGAGAGAGGAGAGAGATGTGAGGCCAGGAGAGAGAGAGGAGAGAAATGTGAGGCCTGGAGGGAGAGAGGAGAGAGATGTGAGGCCTGGAGTGAGAGAGATGTGAGGCCAGGAGGGAGAGAGGAGAGAGATGTGAGGCCTGGAGGGAGAGAGAGGTGAGGCCAGGAGGGAGAGAGATGTGAGGCCTGAAGGGAGGCAGGAGAGAGATGTGAGACCTGGAGGGAGACAGGAGAGAGATGTTGGGCCAGGAGGGAGAGAGGAGAGAGATGTGAGGCCTGGAGGGAGAGAGAGGTGAGGCCAAGAGGGAGAGAGATGTGAGGCCTGGAGGGAGAGAGGAGAGAGATATGACGCCTGGAGGGAGAGAGATGTGAGGCCTGGAGGCAGAGAGGAGAAAGATGTGTGGCCTGGAGGGAGAGAGGAGAGAGATGTGAGGCCAGGAGAGAGAGAGATATGAGGCCTGAAGGCAGAGAGGAGAAAGATGTGTGGCGTGGAGGGAGAGAGGAGAGAGATGTGAGGCCTGGAGGGAGAGAGGAGAGAGATATGACGCCTGGAGGGAGAGAGATGTGAGGCCTGGAGGCAGAGAGGAGAAAGATGTGTGGCCTGGAGGGAGAGAGGAGAGAGATGTGAGGCCTGGAGGGAGAGAGGAGAGAAATGTGAGGTCTGGAGGGAGAGAGGAGAGAGATGTGAGGCCTGGAGTGAGAGAGATGTGAGGCCAGGAGGGAGAGAGGAGAGAAATGTGAGGCCTGGAGGGAGAGAGGAGAGAGATGTGAGGCCAGGAGAGAGAGAGGAGAAAGATGTGAAGCCTGGAGGGAGAGAGATGTGAGGCCTGGAGGGAGAGAGGAGAGAGATGTGAGGCCAGGAGAGAGAGAGGAGAGAAATGTGAGGCCTGGAGGGAGAGAGGAGAGAGATGTGAGGCCTGGAGTGAGAGAGATGTGAGGCCAGGAGGGAGAGAGGAGAGAGATGTGAGGCCTGGAGGGAGAGAGAGGTGAGGCCAGGAGGGAGAGAGATGTGAGGCCTGAAGGGAGGCAGGAGAGAGATGTGAGACCTGGAGGGAGACAGGAGAGAGATGTTGGGCCAGGAGGGAGAGAGGAGAGAGATGTGAGGCCTGGAGGGAGAGAGATGTGAGGCCTGGAGGCAGAGAGGAGAAAGATGTGTGGCCTGGAGGGAGAGAGGAGAGAGATGTGAGGCCAGGAGAGAGAGAGATGTGAGGCCTGAAGGCAGAGAGGAGAAAGATGTGTGGCGTGGAGGGAGAGAGGAGAGAGATGTGAGGCCTGGAGGGAGAGAGGAGAGAGATATGACGCCTGGAGGGAGAGAGATGTGAGGCCTGGAGGCAGAGAGGAGAAAGATGTGTGGCCTGGAGGGAGAGAGGAGAGAGATGTGAGGCCTGGAGGGAGAGAGGAGAGAAATGTGAGGTCTGGAGGGAGAGAGGAAAGAGATGTGAGGCCTGGAGTGAGAGAGATGTGAGGCCAGGAGGGAGAGAGGAGAGAAATGTGAGGCCTGGAGGGAGAGAGGAGAGAGATGTGAGGCCAGGAGAGAGAGAGGAGAGAGATGTGAAGCCTGGAGGGAGAGAGGAGAGAGATGTGAGGCCAGGAGAGAGAGAGGAGAGAAATGTGAGGCCTGGAGGGAGAGAGGAGAGAGATGTGAGGCCTGGAGTGAGAGAGATGTGAGGCCAGGAGGGAGAGAGATGTGAGGCCTGGAGGGAGAGAGAGGTGAGGCCAGGAGGGAGAGAGATGTGAGGCCTGAAGGGAGGCAGGAGAGAGATGTGAGACCTGGAGGGAGACAGGAGAGAGATGTTGGGCCAGGAGGGAGAGAGGAGAGAGATGTGAGGCCTGGAGGGAGAGAGAGGTGAGGCCAAGAGGGAGAGAGATGTGAGGCCTGGAGGGAGAGAGGAGAGAGATGTGAGGCCAGGAGGGAGAGATGTGAGGCCTGGAGGGAGAGAGGAGAGGCATGTGAGACCTGGAGGGAGAGAGGAGAGAGATGTGAGGCCAGGAGGGAGAGAGGAGAGAGATATGAGGCCTGGAGGGAGAGAGGAGAGAGATGTGAGGCCTGGAGTGAGAGAGATGTGAGGCCAGGAGGGAGAGAGGATAGAGATGTGAGGCCTGGAGGGAGAGAGATGTGAGGCCTGAAGGGAGGCAGGAGAGAGATGTGAGACCGAGAGAGGAGAGAGATGTGAGGCCAGGAGGGAGAGAGGAGAGAGATGTGAGGCCTGGAGGGAGAGAGAGGTGAGGCCAGGAGGGAAAGAGATGTGAGGCCTGAAGGGAGGCAGGAGAGAGAAGTGAGGCCAGGAGGGAGAGATGTGAGGCCTGGAGGGAGAGAGGAGAGGCATGTGAGACCTGGAGGGAGAGAGGAGAGAGATGTGAGGCCAGGAGGGAGAAAGGAGAGAGATATGAGGCCTGGAGGGAGAGAGGAGAGAGATGTGAGGCCTGGAGTGAGAGAGATGTGAGGCCAGGAGGGAGAGAGGAGAGAGATGTGAGGCCTGGAGGGAGAGAGAGGTGAGGCCAGGAGGGAGAGAGGAGGGAGATGTGAGGCCTGAAGGGAGGCAGGAGAGAGATGTGAGGCCAGGAGGGAGAGATGTGAGGCCTGGAGGGAGAGAGGAGAGGGATGTGAGGCCTGGAGGGAGAGAGGAGAGGGATGTGAGGCCTGGAGGGAGAAAGGAGAGAGATGTGAGGCCTGGAGGGAGAGAGGAGAGAGATGTGAGGCCTGGAGGGAGAGAGGAGAGAGATGTGAGGCCAGGAGGGAGAGATGTGAGGCCTGAAGGGAGAGACGAGAGAGATTTGAGGCCTGAAGGCAGAGAGGAGAGAGATGTGAGGCATGGAGGGAGAAAGGAGAGAGATGTGAGGCCTGGAGGGAGAGAGGAGAGAGATGTGAGGCCTGGAGGGAGAGAGGAGAGAGATGTGAGGCCTGGAGGGAGAGAGGAGAGAGATGTGAGGCCTGGAGGGAGAGAGGAGAGAGATGTGAGGCCTGGAGGGAGAGAGGAGAGAGATGTGAGGCCTGGAGGGAGAGAGGAGAGAGATGTGAGGCCTGGAGGGAGAGAGGAGAGAGATGTGAGGCCTGGAGGGAGAGAGGAGAGAGATGTGACGCCTGGAGGGAAAGAGATGTGAGGCCTGGAGGCAGAGAGGAGAAAGATGTGTGGCCTGGAGGGAGAGAGGAGAGAGATGTGAGGCCAGGAGAGAGAGAGATGTGAGGCCTGAAGGCAGAGAGGAGAAAGATGTGTGGCGTGGAGGGAGAGAGGAGAGAGATGTGAGGCCTAGAGGGAGAGAGGAGAGAGATATGACGCCTGGAGGGAGAGAGATGTGAGGCCTGGAGGCATAGAGGAGAAAGATGTGTGGCCTGGAGGGAGAGAGGAGAGAGATGTGAGGCCTGGAGGGAGAGAGGAGAGAAATGTGAGGTCTGGAGGGAGAGAGGAGAGAGATGTGAGGCCTGGAGTGAGAGAGGAGAGAAATGTGAGGTCTGGAGGGAGAGAGGAGAGAGATGTGAGGCCTGGAGTGAGAGAGATGTGAGGCCAGGAGGGAGAGAGGAGAGAAATGTGAGGCCTGGAGGGAGAGAGGAGAGAGATGTGAGGCCAGGAGAGAGAGAGGAGAGAGATGTGAAGCCTGGAGGGAGAGAGATGTGAGGCCTGGAGGGAGAGAGGAGAGAGATGTGAGGCCAGGAGAGAGAGAGGAGAGAAATGTGAGGCCTGGAGGGAGAGAGAAGAGAGATGTGAGGCCTGGAGTGAGAGAGATGTGAGGCCAGGAGGGAGAGAGGAGAGAGATGTGAGGCCTGGAGGGAGAGAGAGGTGAGGCCAGGAGGGAGAGAGATGTGAGGCCTGAAGGGAGGCAGGAGAGAGATGTGAGACCTGGAGGGAGACAGGAGAGAGATGTTGGGCCAGGAGGGAGAGAGGAGAGAGATGTGAGGCCTGGAGGGAGAGAGAGGTGAGGCCAAGAGGGAGAGAGATGTGAGGCCTGGAGGGAGAGAGGAGAGAGATATGACGCCTGGAGGGAGAGAGATGTGAGGCCTGGAGGCAGAGAGGAGAAAGATGTGTGGCCTGGAGGGAGAGAGGAGAGAGATGTGAGGCCAGGAGAGAGAGAGATGTGAGGCCTGAAGGCAGAGAGGAGAAAGATGTGTGGCGTGGAGGGAGAGAGGAGAGAGAAGTGAGGCCTGGAGGGAGAGAGGAGAGAGATATGACGCCTGGAGGGAGAGAGATGTGAGGCCTGGAGGCAGAGAGGAGAAAGATGTGTGGCCTGGAGGGAGAGAGGAGAGAGATGTGAGGCCTGGAGGGAGAGAGGAGAGAAATGTGAGGTCTGGAGGGAGAGAGGAGAGAGATGTGAGGCCTGGAGTGAGAGAGATGTGAGGCCAGGAGGGAGAGAGGAGAGAAATGTGAGGCCAGGAGGGAGAGAGGAGAGAGATGTGAGGCCAGGAGAGAGAGAGGAGAGAGATGTGAAGCCTGGAGGGAGAGAGATGTGAGGCCTGGAGGGAGAGAGGAGAGAGATGTGAGGCCTGGAGTAAGAGAGATGTGAGGCCAGGAGGGAGAGAGGAGAGAGATGTGAGGCCTGGAGGGAGAGAGAGGTGAGGCCAGGAGGGAGAGAGATGTGAGGCCTGAAGGGAGGCAGGAGAGAGATGTGAGACCTGGAGGGAGACAGGAGAGAGATGTTGGGCCAGGAGGGAGAGAGGAGAGAGATGTGAGGCCTGGAGGGAGAGAGATGTGAGGCCTGGAGGCAGAGAGGAGAAAGATGTGTGGCCTGGAGGGAGAGAGGAGAGAGATGTGAGGCCAGGAGAGAGAGAGATGTGAGGCCTGAAGGCAGAGAGGAGAAAGATGTGTGGCGTGGAGGGAGAGAGGAGAGAGATGTGAGGCCTGGAGGGAGAGAGGAGAGAGATATGACGCCTGGAGGGAGAGAGATGTGAGGCCTGGAGGCAGAGAGGAGAAAGATGTGTGGCCTGGAGGGAGAGAGGAGAGAGATGTGAGGCCTGGAGGGAGAGAGGAGAGAAATGTGAGGTCTGGAGGGAGAGAGGAGAGAGATGTGAGGCCTGGAGTGAGAGAGATGTGAGGCCAGGAGGGAGAGAGGAGAGAAATGTGAGGCCTGGAGGGAGAGAGGAGAGAGATGTGAGGCCAGGAGAGAGAGAGGAGAGAGATGTGAAGCCTGGAGGGAGAGAGGAGAGAGATGTGAGGCCAGGAGAGAGAGAGGAGAGAAATGTGAGGCCTGGAGGGAGAGAGGAGAGAGATGTGAGGCCTGGAGTGAGAGAGATGTGAGGCCAGGAGGGAGAGAGATGTGAGGCCTGGAGGGAGAGAGAGGTGAGGCCAGGAGGGAGAGAGATGTGAGGCCTGAAGGGAGGCAGGAGAGAGATGTGAGACCTGGAGGGAGACAGGAGAGAGATGTTGGGCCAGGAGGGAGAGAGGAGAGAGATGTGAGGCCTGGAGGGAGAGAGAGGTGAGGCCAAGAGGGAGAGAGATGTGAGGCCTGGAGGGAGAGAGGAGAGAGATGTGAGGCCAGGAGGGAGAGATGTGAGGCCTGGAGGGAGAGATGTGAGGCCTGGAGGGAGAGAGGAGAGGCATGTGAGACCTGGAGGGAGAGAGGAGAGAGATGTGAGGCCAGGAGGGAGAGAGGAGAGAGATATGAGGCCTGGAGGGAGAGAGGAGAGAGATGTGAGGCCTGGAGTGAGAGAGATGTGAGGCCAGGAGGGAGAGAGGATAGAGATGTGAGGCCTGGAGGGAGAGAGATGTGAGGCCTGAAGGGAGGCAGGAGAGAGATGTGAGACCGAGAGAGGAGAGAGATGTGAGGCCAGGAGGGAGAGAGGAGAGAGATGTGAGGCCTGGAGGGAGAGAGAGGTGAGGCCAGGAGGGAAAGAGATGTGAGGCCTGAAGGGAGGCAGGAGAGAGAAGTGAGGCCAGGAGGGAGAGATGTGAGGCCTGGAGGGAGAGAGGAGAGGCATGTGAAACCTGGAGGGAGAGAGGAGAGAGATGTGAGGCCAGGAGGGAGAAAGGAGAGAGATATGAGGCCTGGAGGGAGAGAGGAGAGAGATGTGAGGCCTGGAGTGAGAGAGATGTGAGGCCAGGAGGGAGAGAGGAGAGAGATGTGAGGCCTGGAGGGAGAGAGAGGTGAGGCCAGGAGGGAGAGAGGAGGGAGATGTGAGGCCTGAAGGGAGGCAGGAGAGAGATGTGAGGCCAGGAGGGAGAGATGTGAGGCCTGGAGGGAGAGAGGAGAGGGATGTGAGGCCTGGAGGGAGAGAGGAGAGGGATGTGAGGCCTGGAGGGAGAGAGGAGAGAGATGTGAGGCCTGGAGGGAGAGAGGAGAGAGATGTGAGGCCTGAAGGAAAAGAGGAGAGGGATATGAGGCCTGAAGGGAGAGACAAGAGAGATGTGAGGCCTGAAGGGAGAGAGGAGAGAGATGTGAGGCCTGGAGGGAGAGAGGAGAGAGATGTGAGGCCAGGAGGGAAAGAGGAGAGGGATGTGAGGCCTGGAGGGAGAGAGGAGAGAGATGTGAGGCATAGAGGGAGAGAGGAGAGGGATATGAGGCCTGAAGGGAGAGACAAGAGAGATGTGAGGCCTGAAGGGAGACAGGAGAGAGATGTGAGGCCTGGAGAGAGAGGAGAGATTTGTGAGGCCTGGCGGAAGAGAGGAGAGAGATGTAAGGCCCGGAGGGAGAGAAGAGAGAGATGTGAGGCCTGAAGGGAGAGAGGAGAGAGATGTGAGGCCAGGAGGGAGAGAGGAGAGAGATGAGAGGCCTGAAGGGAGAGTGGAGAGGGATATGAGGCCTGGAGGGAGACAGGAGAGAGACGTGAGGCCAGGAGAGAAAGAGGAGAGAGACGTGAGGCCTGGAGGGAGAGAGGAGAGAGACGTGAGGCCTTGAGGGAGAGATGAGAGGGATGTGAGGCTTGGAGGGAGAGAGGAGAGAGATGTAAGGCCAGGAGGGAGAGAGGAGAGAGATGTGAGGCCTGGAGGGAGAGAGGAGAGAGATGTGAGGCCTGGAGGGAGAGAGGAGAGGGATTTGAGGCCTGAAGGGAGAGACGAGAGAGATTTGAGGCCTGAAGGGAGAGAGGAGAGAGATTTGAGGCCTGAAGGGAGAGAGGAGAGAGATGTGAGGCATCGAGGGTGAGAGGAGAGAGATGTGAGGCCTGGAGGGAGAGAGGAGAGAGATGTGAGGCCTGGAGGAAAAGAGGAGAGGGATATGAGGCCTGAAGGGAGAGAGGAGAGAGATTTGAGGCCTGGAGGGTATGAGGAGAGAGATGTAAGGCCTGGAGGGAGAGAGGAGAGAGATGGGAGGCCTGAAGGGAGAGAGGAGGGAGATGTGAGGCCAGGAGGGAGAGAGATGAGAGGCCTGAAGGGAGAGAGGAGAGAGGAGAGAGATTTGAGGCCTGGAGGGTGAGAGGAGAGAGATGTGAGGCCTGGAGGGAGAGAGGAGAAAGATGTGAGGCCTGGAGGAAAAGAAGAGAGGAATATGAGGCCTGAAGGGAGAGAGGAGAGAGATGTGAGGCCTGAAGGGAGAGAGGAGAGAGATGTGAGGCCAGGAGGGAAAGAGATGAGAGGCCAGGAGGGAAAGAGGAGAGGGATGTGAGGCCTGGAGGGAGAAAGGAGAGAGATGTGAGGCATAAAGGGAGAGAGGAGAGGGATATGAGGCCTGAAGGGAGAGACAAGAGAGATGTGAGGCCTGGAGGGAGACAGGAGAGAGATGTGAGGCTTGGAGGGAGAGAGGAGAGATTTGTGAGGCCTGGAGGAAGAGAGGAGAGAGATGTGAGGCCTGGAGGGAGAGAGGAGAGGGATTTGAGTCCTGAAGGGAGAGACAAGAAAGATGTGAGGCCTGGAATGAGAGAGGAGAGAGATGTGAGGCCAGGAGGGAGAGAAGAGAGGGATGTGAGGCCTGGAGGGAGAGAGGAGAGAGATGTGAGGCCTGGAGGGAGAGATGAGAGGGATGTGAGGCCTGGAGGGAGAGAGGAGAGAGATGTAAGGCCAGGAGGGAGAGAGGAGAGAGATGTGAGGCCTGAAGGGAGAGATGAGAGAGATGTGAGGCCAGGAGGAAGAGAGGAGAGAGATGAGAGGCCTGAAGGGAGAGAGGAGAGGGATATGAGGCCTGAAGGTAGAGAGGAGAGAGACGTGAGGCCAGGAGGGAAAGAGGAGAGAGACGTGAGGCCTGGAGGGAGAGAGGAGAGAGATGTAAGGCCAGGAGGGAGAGAGGAGAGAGATGTGAGGCCTGGAGGGAGAGAGGAGAGATATGTGAGGCCTGGAGGGAGAGAGGAGGGGGATTTGAGGCCAGAAGAGAGAGACGAGAGAGATTTGAGGCCTGAAGGGAGAGAGGAGAGAGATGTGAGGCCTGGAGGGTGAGAGGAGAGATGTGAGGCCTGGAGGGAGAGAGGAGAGAGATGTGAGGCCTGGAGGAAAAGAGGAGAGGGATATGAGGCCTGAAGGGAGAGAGGAGAGAGATGTGAGGCCTGGAGGGAGAGAGATGAGAGGCCTGAAGGGAGAGAGGAGAGAGATTTGAGGCCTGGAGGGTGAGAGGAGAGAGATGTAAGGCCTAGAGGTAGAGAGGAGAGAGATGTGAGGCCTGAAGGGAGAGAGGATAGAGATGTGAGGCCAGGAGGGAGAGAGATGAGAGGCCTGAAGGGAGAGAGGAGAGAGATTTGAGGCCTGGAGGGTGAGAGGAGAGAGATGTGAGGCCTGGAGGGAAAGAGGAGAGAGATGTGAGGCCTGGAAGAAAAGAGGAGAGGGATATGAGGCCTGAAGGGAGAGACAAGAGAGATGTGAGGCCTGAAGGGAGAGAGGAGAGAGATGTGAGGCCTGGAGGGAGAGAGGAGAGAGATGTGAGGCCTGGAGGAAGGGAGGAGAGAGATGTGAGGCCTGGAGGGAGAGAGGAGAGGGATTTGAGGCCTGAAGGGAGAGACAAGAAAGATGTGAGGCCTGGAGCAAGAGAGGAGAGAGATGTGAGGCCTGAGGGAGAAAGGAGAGAGAATTGAGGCCTGGAGGGAGAGAGGAGAGAGATGTGAGGCCAGGAGGGAGAGAGAAGAGAGATGAGAAGCCAGGAGGGAGAGAGGAGAGAGATGTGAGGCCTGGAGGGAGAGAGGAGAGAGATGTGAGGCCTGGAGGAAGAGAGGAGAGAGATGTGAGGCCTGGGGGAGAAAGGAGAGAGAAGTGAGGCCTGGAGGGAGAGAGGGAGAGATGTGAGGCCTGGAGGGAGAGATGAGAGGGATGTGAGGCCTGGAGGGAGAGATGAGAGGGATGTGAGGCCTGGAGGGAGAGATGAGAGGGATGTGAGGCCTGGAGGGAGAGAGGAGAGAGATGTAAGGCCAGGAGGGAGAGAGGAGAGATATGTAAGGCCAGGAGGGAGAGAGGAGAGAGATGTGAGGCCAGGAGGGAGACAGATGAGAGGCCTGAAGGGAGAGAGGAGAGAGAGATGTGAGGCCTGGAGGGAGAGAGGAGAGAGATGTGAGGCCTGGAGGAAAAGAGGAGAGGGATATGAGGCCTGAAGGGAGAGAGGAGAGAGATGTGAGGCCTGAAGGGAGAGAGGAGAGAGACGTGAGGCCAGGAGGGAAAGAGGAGAGAGATGTGAGGCCTGTAAGGAGAGATGAGAGAGATGTGAGGCCTGGAGGGAGAGAGGAGAGGGATATGAGGCCTGAAGGGAAAGACATTAGAGATGTGAGGCCTGAACGGAGAGAGGAGAGAGATGTGAGGCCTGGAGGAAGAGAGCAGAGAGATGTGAGGCCTGGAGGGAGAGAGGAGAGGGATTTGAGGCCTGAAGGGAGAGACAAGAAAGATGTGAGGCCTGGAGCGAGAGAGGAGAGAGATGTGAGGCCTGGAGGGAGAGAGGAGAGAGATGTGAGGCCTGGAGGGAGAGATGAGAGCGATATGAGGCCTGAAGGGAGAGAGGAGAGAGATGTGAGGCCTGGAGGGAGAGGAGAGAGATGTGAGGGCTGAAGGGAGAGAGGAGAGAGATGTGAGGCCAGGAGGGAGAGAGATGACAGGCGAGGCCTGGAGGGAGAAAGGAGAGAGAAGTGAGGCCTGGAGGGAGATAGGAGAGAGATTTGAGGCCTGGAGGGAGAGAGCAGAGAGATGTGAGGCCTGGAGGGAGAGAGGAGAGGGATTTGAGGCCTGAAGGGAGAGACAAGAAAGATGTGAGGCCTGGAGCGAGAGAGGAGAGAGATGTGAGGCCTGGAGGGAGAGAGGAGAGAGATGTGAGGCCTGGAGGGAGAGATGAGAGGGATATGAGGCCTGAAGGGAGAGAGGAGAGAGATGTGAGGCCTGGAGGGAGAGGAGAGAGATGTGAGGCCTGGAGGGAGAGAGGAGAGAGATGTGAGGCCAGGAGGGAGAGAGATGAGAGGCGAGGCCTGGAGGTAGAAAGGAGAGAGAAGTGAGGCCTGGAGGGAGATAGGAGAGAGATTTGAGGCCTGGAGGGAGAGAGGAGAGAGATGTGAGGCCTGGAGGGAGAGAGGAGAGAGATGAGAGGCCAGGAGGGAGAGAGGAGAGAGATGTGAGGCCTGGAGGGAGAGAGGAGAGAGATGTGAGGCCAGGAGAGAGAAGAGAGGGATGTGAGGCCTTGAGGGAGAGAGGAGAGAGATGTGAGGCCTGGAGGGAGAGAAGAGAGAGATGTGAGGCCTGGAGGGAGAGACGAGAGGGATGTGCGGCCTGGAGGGAGAGACGAGAGAGATGTAAGGCCAGGAGGGAGAGAGGAGAGAGATGTGAGGCCTGGAGGGAGAGAGGAGAGAGATGTGAGGCCAGGAGGGAGAGAGATGTGAGTCCAGGAGGGATAGAGGAGAGAGATATGAGGCCTGGAGGGAGAGAGATGTGAGGCTTGGACGGATAGAAGAGGGAGGACAGAGGTGCAGAGAGGTGAGTGGTAAGAGAGGCAGAGGTAGGATGTGTGACGGGTAGAAGAGAGAAAGCTGGAGTGGTAGGATAGATAGGTAGGGAGTAAAAGAGAGATGAGAGGCGCAGAGATGGAGGGGTAGAGGAAAGAGGAAAGAAGCATAAATAGCAGAGAGACATAGACAAGAGGCATGAGGAGCCCAGAGACAGAGAGAGGCAAGAAGGGTTAGAAGTAGGAGGTGGTGAATAGAGAAGGGAGGCAGAAGGCAAAAGATTCAAAGAAGGAAAGTGGTGCAAATTGGTAGAGTAGAAAGGGGCGAAGTTCGGCAGGGTAGCTCAGAGAGGCACAAGACGAGGAATAGGTGGAGGAGGAGCAATTTAGTGAAAATAGAGGCGTGAGGTGAAGAGGGGTAGAGGAGGGAGGCTCGGGGGTGGAGAGGCATGAGGTGCGGAGACGTAGAGAAGAGAGGCGAGAGGCACAGAGGGGTAGAAGAGGTAGAGGTAGATAAGGGAGACCTACCTAATACTATAATACCTATAGGTATCTATGTAAACAGTCTATTTATAGATGCTTGTTCTAAATAAACAAATATATATATATATATATATATATATATATATATATATATCTAGATAGATAGATAGATAGATAGATAGATAGAGTTGTAAATCCAATTAATGTAAGCTGTGTACTGCATTTACATATATCTGTAGTTACATACTTGTGACTTAGGCATTATATACTATATACTGTAAGTATAAGTTGTGTATTGTGTATATTTTAAACATATAGTTAATTATATAGAATACATATATCTGTAATCCATTATAGTACATTATTATCATTAGTATCCTATAGTAGATTACTAGGAGGAGAGTAGTGGTAGGGGGTTAGTGTAGGAGGAGAGAAGGGTTCAGCGGAGGAGGGAAGGCAAAGGAGAAGAAGGGAGGTAAACAGAGAGCTGAGGTAGTAGGATGTGTAATATATCCTCTATCCTATGGATAGAAGATAAATACTGTAGTATATCCCATTTAATATGATAATACTTATAGGAATCTATATAAACAATATAGGTAAAGGTGTGTGTGCTAATTATATATGACGTGTCTATATCTATTTTACTTATTTATATTTACAATTTGTGCAGATGTCTGTATTTTATATATGTGTTGTCCAGTGTGTGTGTGTGTGTGTGTGTGTGTGTATATATATAAATGTATATGTACACTTATTAGGCTGTATACATATACAGTTTGGGTACATTACATAAGTGGATACTACTTACTGACTATTACAAAGGTCGCACTACATGATGGGTGAATGAGCTCAGTACAGATTTTTTCACAATACCTTGTAGTGCTTTCTGTCATTTTGCCATTTGTCCATATACAGTATGTGTAAGGTGTGTATTGCATGTATATATTTCTCTGATTATATACTGTATATATACCTGTTTTAAGTAGTACCACTTATGTAATGTATCTCTATATACAGTAAGTGTAAGGTGTATATTTAAACAAATTGAATAGATAGACAGATGTTATATTACATTACTATTACTAGTATCCTATCATATATTACTATGTTTTAGCCATAGAGATGTTAGAGCAGAAATTCTGCATGACATGTTTGATCCCATCAACCACTTAGTGGCCTTATTACGATGGGTCCCTATACTAACACTTTACATGTAGGGCAGGAGATCACCTTCTTATAGACTCACTGTTACAGGGCAGTTTATAAAAACTTGATCTCTGGGGTGTATAGAGAGTGGGGGTCAGTATTTATTCTAGAGGTAAAGTCTTAGTGTAGGGACCCATCTGAATGAGGTCGCCGTGACGTGGCAGATGGGCTCGCACAATTTACTAAATTGTGCGCCAAGAACCTCACGTTTATAACTGTAGTCAGTGATACATGAAAGTGTAGTCTAAGAATTATATCATTACAAGCTCCGCACCAGAAGTATCAGCTCACTTGTCAGAAATGGGTCTAGTCTGTGTATATAGAACTGTGTCTAGTCTGTGTATATAGAACTGGATCTAGTCTGTGTATATAGAACTGGGTCTAGTCTGTGTATCTAGAACTGGGTCTAGTCTGTGTATCTAGAACTGGGTCAAGTCTGTGTATCTAGAACTATGTCTAGTCTGTGTATATAGAACTGGGTCTAGTCTGTGTATCTAGAACTGGGTCTAGTCTGTGTATCTAGAACTATGTCTAGTCTGTGTATATAGAACTGGGTCTAGTCTGTGTATCTAGAACTGGGTCTAGTCTGAGTATCTAGAACTGGGTCTAGTCTGTGTATCTAGAACTGGGTCTAGTCTGTGTATCTAGAACTGGGTCTAGTCTGTGTATCTAGAACTGGGTCTAGTCTGTGTATATAGAACTGGGTCTAGTCTGTGTATATAGAACTGGGTCTAGTCTGTGTATATAGAACTGGGTCTAGTCTGTGTATATAGAACTGGGTCTAGTCTGAACTTCTTCAACTAGGCTCACAACTAGCACCTATCAGATGATTTATGGTATTGGTCTTTTTGTTAAAGAAATAATGAAACAATGTATTTTGTCTTGTTGTCTTGTTCACCTTTGGTTGTATTACATCATTGTAACCAGATGTTTGTATATCATTTGCTTGTATATAATATGCTGTAGTGGTCACATCCAGTACATGCCTATGAGGAGGGCTGGCTCCAGATTTGTGTGGGCTTTTGGGCAACAGATCCTCAGTGGGCCGCTATTGGAACAACTCTTATGCACTGTAGCAAAAAGACAACCAAAATTGGGTGGTTTTTGCTTAGGCAGATGTACTGGAGTGGGCTGTAATATAGTCCATTCCATACAAGCGGATAGAACCTGTTCAGACATCAGAAAGTATTGTGGAATGCCTCTTTATTCGCTGCCACCGGCTCATAGTGGTGGAATATATACACACACACATTATATATATATATATATATATATATATATATATATATATATATATATATACTAGCTGGTACCTGCGACTTCGTCTGCGGTGATTGTAGAAGTGGGTATATACAGGCATGGGTAAGGTTTTCGTACTGTGTATAAGGTATGGGATATGAAATGAAACTTTGTATCTTGTTTTTGCTGTAATTCAGACAATACATGAGACTTTTGTGTTGAAGTTGATTTGTATTTGAGCTGCTATATATACGGTGTTGTGAGAAACGTGACATAGTGACTTTGGGACAGAAGTATTTGAAGTTAACCCTTTCCCGTCGATGGCATTTTTTGATTTTCGTTTTTGACTCCCCTCCCTCTAAACCCCAAAACTTTTTTATTTCTCCGCTCCCAGAGCCATATGAGGTCTTAATTTTTCCTGGGACAAATTTTTCTTCATGATGCCACCATTATTTATTCTATATAATGTACTGGGAAGCAGGGAAAAAATTCAGAATGGGGTGGATTTGAAGAAAAAATGCATTTCTGCGACTTTCTTACGGGCTTTGGTTTTACGGCGTTCACTGTGCAACCAAAATTACATGTCCCCTGTATTCTGTGTTTCCTTACGATTCTGGGGATACCAAATTTATATGGTTATATTTACATTTTGACCCCTTAAAAAAAATCCAAAACTGTGTTTAAAATTTTTTATTTTTAAAGTCGCCATATTCCGACAGCCGTAACTTTTTTATACGTGCGTGTACGGGGATGTATAGGGCGTCTTTTTTTGCGTGACTGGGTGTACTTTGTAGTTCTACCATTTTCGGGAAATGTTATTGCTTTGATCACTTTTTATTCAAATTTTTATCAGAATCAAAACAGTGAAAAAACAGCGGTTTGGCACTTTTGACCATTTTTCCCGCTACAGTGTTTACCGAACAGGAAAAATATTTGTATAGCTTTGTAGAGCGGGCGATTTCGGACGTGGGGATACCTAATATGTATGTGTTTCACAGTTTTTAAGTACTTTTATATGTGTTCTAGAGAAAAGGGGGTGATTTGAATTTTTAATCCTTTTTATTTTTTTTTTATATTTTTTTAACTTTTTTTTTTAAAAAAATTTTTTTTGCATTTATTAGACCGCCTAGGGGTATTGACATGGGTGGGGGGTGTCACGGATTGTCAGAGCGGTGGGGGTCGGCAAACATGGCTGCTCCGGAGTGTTAAAGAGAGCCTCCTGGAGTATCGGTAAGGTGAGGGGCAAAGTGGTAAAGTATATGTATATGTGATTGTGTGGGGTTAGGGGCGAGGCTGTAGAGGGCAATATGAATTTTGTGGCTTGCTATGGTCCAAAGAGTGTGAGATTGCAGAGATGGTGGTGTGAGTTTGGGTTTTGTGGGGGTCCTGGCACAAACGTATGTGCGCTATTGTGACGAAAAGTAGCCTATTGTTTAATCGGGTGTATTAACTATGTTTGTGGAAAATTTCAGCCGAATCGGTCGAGCGGTTTTTCCGTGATTGAGGAACAAACATCCGAACATGCAAACATCCAAACACACAAACCCACAAACATCCAAACTCACAAACTTTCATCTTTATAATATTAATAGGATTTATGCAAGGGCATAACTAGCAAAAACTGTGTCCCAGAGCAAACTTTGATCTTTCCTGTCCCCCACACGGTGTAAAACCCCATTTACACGCCTGTAAACTCAATATAACGTCCCATAGCAACCCCTCCACACAGTATAATATCTCAAAACACCCCTTCACATATCCTGAAGCCACACCCCTTCACATATCCTGAAGCCACACCCCTTCGCATATCCTGAAGCCACACCCCTTCACATATCCTGAAGCCACACCCCCAAAACAACACCTGTACAAACCTGACCTGTATTTATGGATTGATACGGTGACATCCCTAACCCCAGTATGTAATAGTATGGTGGATAGTAATAACTAAATAGTTCTACCAAGTACAATGATGAGAAGGAATTAAAGACTGGACGCCATTTGATGGAAGTGTATATCATTACATGTGTTTGTGGACAAAAATATAATTTTAAAAAACACTATGGAGTTTTTGGCATCTTCAGTATGCATGTACATATACAGGTGAGATTGCTTTGGTTATAATCCAACTTATATGATCGCTGCGGACAGAAGTGAGAGGAGTTCAAGACCACACTCAGGGCCGGTGTCAGCGTACGGCGTAGTCGGGCAAGTGCCGGGGCCCACAGATCCTTTGGAGGATCCCCGGCACTTGCCCGCCCCAGGACTTGCCTGTCCCGATTTCAGCTCATTGGCGTCCGATGGATGGCGATGAGCTGAATACATAGGTGATTAAAGCAGGAGCTGTGACAGCTCAGCTCCTGTTTTAACGCTGCGGCGTGTGTAGGCGCGATGTGATGACGTCACATCGTGTCTACAACTATGTGAATAGCGTGAGAGCAGAGAGAGGAGCGGCGGGGGAGCGATGGAAGGTGAGTGTAAGTGTTTGTTTTTTGTGTTAAACATTAAGGTG
This sequence comes from Leptodactylus fuscus, assembly GCF_031893055.1. NCBI lineage: Eukaryota > Metazoa > Chordata > Amphibia > Anura > Leptodactylidae > Leptodactylus > Leptodactylus fuscus. The sequence continues at coordinate 78,569,789 of NC_134274.1, read as the reverse complement.
GAACATAATGAAGGGGGCCCATGAAACTGGGGGGCAAATGAAGGGGAGGGGGGGAACGGCATGACACTGGGCAATGAAGGGGGGGAGGGGTGGCATGACATTGGGGCAGATGGGGGAGGGGGGAGAACGGCATGACACTGGGGCAGATGAAGGGGGGGTCGGCATGACACTGGGGCAGATGAGGGGGGGGAGAATGGCATGAAACTGGGGCAGATGAAGGGGGGATCGGCATGACACTTGGGCAGATGAGGGGGGGGGGGAGAATGGCATGACCCTGGGGCAGATGAGGGGGGGGGGAATGGCATGACCCTGGGGCAGATGAAGGGGGGAGGATGGCATGACACTGGGGCAGAGGAAGGGAGGGGAGAATGGCATGACACTGGGGCAGATGAAGGGGGGAGGATGGCATGACACTGGGGCAGAGGAAGGGAGGGGAGAATGGCATGACACTGGGGCAGATGAGGGGGGTAGAACAGCATGACACTGGGGCAGATGAGGGGGGAGAACGGCATGACACTGGGGCAGATGAGGGGGGGAGAACGGCATGACACTGGGGCAGATGAAGGGGGGACGGCATGACACTGGGGCAGAGACGGGGACATGAAACTGTGGGCAGATGGAGGGGGAAAATGGCATGAAACTGGGGACAGAGATGGAGGGGGGACATGAAACTGGGGGCAGAGGAAGGGTGTATATGAAACTGGGGGAGAGATGGAGGGGGCATGTAATTTACGGGTGACTAGGAGGATTATACTGTGTGGGAGCACACGAAAAATGAATGAGAATGGGCGGAGTCAACATAAAAGAGGGCAGAGCTAAATTTGCTGTGGCGCGCCGCACATCTTATGCCTCTTTCTGCTCTTCAAAAGTTGGGAGGTATGGCGTTGGTGATGCCACACTCCTGCGTGACGTCACTCACTTCATCTGCGACGTGTAGTGTCCCGACTCCCCCGTCTCCTCCACAAGGGGGCCCACTGAGGCTCTGGGCCCATAAAAACCTGGCGCCGGCCCTGACCACATTGATGTATCTTCTAGTGAACAGTATTTCATAAATGCAATTAACAAAAAAAAAAAATTATCCAAAGACGTCTATGGCCTTTACAGGGTTTTTCCAGGTTGGAAGCCATATTTTATATATGACCTATTCTCAGACCCAGCAGCGATCAGTTGTTCCAGACAGTCTCCAAGTTGCAGGCACAGCTACTCCTCAGTATACAGTAGGTTCCAGCACCAACACCATTGAAAACAATGGGAGGAACAACCAGTGACAGAACTGGGGTTTGTGGCTCCTCTTCTCCCCAGTCCTTGGATCTCTCCAGACACTCTGTCCATATGCAATGAATTGGTAGTATACCATGGTAAAAAGAAGAAAACATGGATGAACATGAATTTTTAGTCGTGTCCTTTGTGGGTAGGTGAAGTATCCTGGTAAAGCAATTCAACAGTGAGAGGTGACAGTGCTCACTTAAGCCACAGGGGGTCCTACTCAAGAAAGATCCAAATAGAACGTACAACATCTTCAACTCTCAGAAAGAACGCTATGATGGGTTATACACCAAAGATATGCAAATAATAAGCATTATATGGACGGCCACAATGGCTTCCCAATACAGCAGGCGTGACTAGCGATTAGTCCAGTGATGTCATACAGTATATACAGAATAAAATAGATAAATGAGTAAATAAGTAAATATATTGCCACACAAACAATTCATCATAAAAGAGTTAGAGCGTTACAAAAAGCCTGAGAGAGCCCAATAAATCATTTCATAGTCCATTGCAAGATATACACCAAGACCAGATCAATAAGAAAATCAGTAATAATACATAAAGTCTGCTCAAAAGCGCAAAAATCATTGTCTAAGAGTTAAAGGGGCTCTATGATTGGGAAAAGTTATTCTTAGATAAGCACATCCTTGCATAGGCTTTAGAAAGGCTATTCCACACCTACCTTTAGTATGTAAATTGCCTCAGTAGATTTGGAATAAGTCCGTTTTTATTCATATGCTAATGAGCTTAGACCGTGCAGCGGAAGTGTCTGTGTGCACTGTCTGCTCTATGTGTATGTATAGCAGAGAAGACTCATCAGCACAGCAGCCTCTGCTATACATATATACATATAGAGCAGACAGTGCACACAGACACTTACGGTGCACGGTCTAATCTCATTAACATTTGACTTATTCAAAGTCTACTGAGGCAATTTACATACTAAAGGTATGTGTGAAATAGCCTATCCAAAAATGACTTTTCCCAAAGATAGAGCCCCTTTAAGTGGATTAAATTTAGACTGAGATACCAGTAAGTCTCCACTAGATGTCAGTATTGCTGCAAGTCCAAAGATAAGACTAGATCACTTTAATATCCTATTAATATTATAAATGTGAAAGTTTGTGTGTTTGGATGTTTGCATGTTCGGATGTTTGTTCCTCAATCACGGAAAAACCACTCCACCGATTAAACAATAGGCTACTTTTCGTCACAATAGCGCACATACGTTTGTGCCAGGACCCCCCCAAAACCCAAACTCACACCACTATCTCTGCAATCTCACACACTTTGGACCATAGCAAGCCACAAAATTCATATTGCCCTCTACAGCCTCGCCCCTAACCCCACACAATCTCATATACATATACTTTACCACTTTGCCCCTCACCTTACCGATACTCCAGGAGGCTCTCTTTAACGCTCTGGAGCAGCCATGTTTGCCGACCCCCACCACTCTGACAATCCGCGACACCGCCCACCCATGTCAATACCCCTAGGCGGTCTAATAAATGCAAAAAAAAAAGTTTAAAAAAAGTAAAAAAAATATAAAAAAAATAAATAAAAAGGATTAAAAATTCAAATCACCCCCCTTTCCCTAGAACACATATAAAAGTAGTTAAAAACTGTGAAACACATACATGTTAGGTATCCCCGCGTCCGAAATCGCCCGCTCTACAAAGCTATACAAATATTTTTCCTGTTTGGTAAACGCCGTAGCGGGAAAAAAGGTCAAAAGTGCCAAACCGCCATTTTTTCACAGTTTTGCTTCTGATAAAAATTTGAATAAAAAGTGATCAAAGTAATAACATTTCCCGAAAATGGTAGAACTACACAGTGCACCCGACCCCGCAAAAAAAGACGCCCTATACATCCCCGTACACGCACGTATAAAAAAGTTACGGCCGTCGGAATATGGCGACTTTTCAAAAAATAATTTTTTAACACAGTTTTGGATTTTTTTAAGGGGTCAAAATGTAAATAAAACTATATAAATTTATATATCCCCGGAATCGTAACGAAACACAGAATACAGGGGACATGTCATTTTGGTTGCACAGTGAACGCCGTAAAACCAAAGCCCGTAAGAAAGTCGCAGAAATGCATTTCACGTGTCACGTGTTCTCTGAATTACAGCAAAAACAAGATACAAAGTTACATCTCATATCCCATCCCTTATACACAGTACGAAAACCTTACCCGCGCCTGTATATACCCACTTCTACAATCACCGCAGACGAAGTCGGGGGTACCAGCTAGTAAGAACATAAAAGAAAGAACAACTTTATGAAACAATAGCTCAGTAAAGTGGTGGTGACATTACGGCCGCCGTCCACTGTTTCCATCGTAAACCCTGGGGACACTGGACAGGGGACGGCTTGCCGGTGGTCAGCTTTATAACCCCTTCATTTGTACGTGCAGGACTTTCTGTCTGTGCAACAAAAAAAAAACCTTTCCAGGCGGAGAGGCCGCATATGGACACCAGTGGTCACCTATAAAAATCCATTCAAAACAGTGGGTTTTAAAGCTGACCCCCGGCAAGCCGTCCCCTGTCCAGTTTCCCCGGGGTTTACTATGGAAACCCTGGTGCAGACTGCGGCCGTAGTGTGAATCCAGCCTAAGATAATATATCTGCCCATGTTATGTAATGGTACATAGATGCCGATCTGTATTCTAAGTACTGCTTATACATCATCTTGTAAGCAGATCTGAGTGTACTTGTACTGATATTATATACTGATAATATCCTATGCATATATCTGGCTGTCCATAATAAGAAATGTCTAGAATCTGCATATACTTTATACTGAGTACCAGTGGCGTAACTACCGTGGTAGCAGCTGCCACAGGGCCCGGGCCATTAGGGGGCCCGGTGACAGCCGCTACCGCCGTGTTTTTTTTGTTGTTTTCTTTTAATAGGCCTTTTAATAGGCCGTTACGGGCCCTATTTACTTGCCGATCCTGGCTGGGCCGGGATCAGTAAGTGACACCGCGGGCCCTACAAATACCATCATTATACTCGGGGGTCTTTGCAGGCCTCCTTCCTAGTTGTCTGACGTCTCTGACGTCACATGAACACGGCCTGCTTCCCGGGTCATGTGACATCCGATGTCATAGAAGAAGGATGGCAGCGGAGAACACAGTGTAGGAGCCGGGAACAGGTAAGAAAACAGTGTTTTATTAATGTTTTTATTCCCCTGGGTCTCCGATTATTATAGTCTGGGATCTGAAAAGACACCAGAGTATAATAATTGTTTATGGGCATCCACAGTGGGGCATTATACTGTGTACTGGGGCCACTATGGGACATAATACTGTGTGCAGGGGCCACTAAGGGACATAATACTGTGTGCAGGGGCCACTAAGGGACATAATACTGTGTGCAGGGGCCACTAAGGGACATAATACTGTGTGCAGGGGCCACTAAGGGACATAATACTGCACCGGCCGCGGCGATCACAGGCATTTAACCACTTAGATGCTGTGGTTACTTTGCTCTACTAGGATTGGTAAAGGGGTGGCCAGTGGCTTGCTGAAGGCTCCCAGGCCTGCCAAATTTTTTAAAGGTAGTAGCAGTACCCGCGACTTCGTCCGCGGAACCCTGACCCCCTGCACGAGCCACCTGTAGCGCCGCACAGGCTTCTTCCTTTGCCTTGTGTCCACAGCGGCTCCCTTTTCCTCATCTCCCCCTGGCGCCCGCCAACCCCCTTTTTTCCTACCCACTCCCTCATGTGCTCGCTTCTTTCTCCTACCCCGTGTCCCCCCCCATGCCCCCTTCCCCATGTTACCTACCCCGTGTCCCTTTTTTCCCACCACCCCATGCCCCCTTCCCTGTCTTACCTACCCAGTGACCCCAACCCCCCCCAGACCCTGTGTCACCTTTCCCCCCACCAACCTGTGCCCACGGCCTCACCAAACCCTGGGCTCTGAGTGCAATAACTTGGCAGGGACCCCTGATCTCTGTAAGGTTGCCAAACCTTGCTATAGGGTGACGCATGATAATGGCATCAAATCTGAGTTTTGTTTTTCTTAAATCCAGATTTACATAATGAAACACAATGTTTAAAAAAAAATTATAATACAAAAATAAAGGAATCCGCCTCTGGTTTTAGCCCCACCCCCAGCGACACAACAATAGTGTTACCAAAGTAAAAAAGACTGTAACAGAGGGAGAAAATTACAGTATTTACTTTTTTTTTTGTTTAGGGTTCCGTCCTGCTGTTAAAAAAAAAAAAACTTCCCTGCTTTTTAACATTTTCTCAGATATTAAAATAAAGAAAAAAAAACGGAAAATTAAAAACAAAAAAATAAAGGTCAATTTATCACTGAAAACGGATACCAAATTTATATAGTTTTTAATGTTTTAACCCCTCAAAGCAATTTTTCAAAAAAATAAAAAATTTCTTGGAGTCGTTGAGCGTTGTGTACACAGCAATTGTGGTGGCAGAGACGGAAAAATCAGTTCCTGCCTTCCCTATGGGATGTACTAACAGCCGACATCCCGATCCCAAGCTAACGTTGCAGGGACATTACATATACTCACATATACATATATACGTCCTTGTAGGGTTAGAGGAGCACTGTCCAGATGTATTTAGTGTATGGGCAATCTGGAACTGGTTAAAGGGATTCTACCACTAAAACACATTTTTTTCTAGTTACCACGTCGGAATAGCCTTTAAAAAGGCTATTCGTCTCTTACCTGTGGAAGTGCTCTCCGCCGCGCCATTCGTTCAAAATACCGGTTTGTACCGGTATGCTAATTAGTTCTCTCGCAGCGATGGGGGCGTCCCCATCGCAGGAGCAGCGATGGGGGCGTCCCCATTGCAGCTCGAAAACCGACTGCAGCGCCGCCTCTCTAGTCTTCGCTGTGGTCGGTTTTCGAGCTGCAATGGGGACGCCCCCATCGCTGCGAGAGAACTAATTAGCATACCGGTACAAACCGGTATTTTGAACGAACGGCGCGGCGGAGAGCACTTCCACAGGTAACAGACGAATAGCCTTTTTAAAGGCTATTCCGACGTGGTAACTAGAAAAAAATGTGTTTTAGTGGTAGAATCCCTTTAAGGACAATTAACCCCATAAACAGGGCGATGAATAATTGTTAGTTTGCGGGGGAGCCAACCACAAGGTTCTCCAGCATTCACAGGACACTCCAGTGACTTCTATGTGTCACCTCCGACATCACTCACAGCTCCATAAGGGCTAGTTCACACGGGGGCAGGTGGGGCAGATTTTGGCACCGGGAGTGACTCGGGGAGCCGTATCACTCTTGGATCAAAACCTGCCTGCCACAACTGTCGCGGCTTCCCCCTCCGGAGTCGGCTCAAATGAATGGGCCGACACCGGAAGTTGCTGCCGCCTGAAGAAAGGGCAGCTCGCTTCTTTTTTCCGCTATCGGCAACATGTCTATAGCGGAAAAAGAACGCTAGTGATCTCCATAGACCACGGTTGTATGGAGGCGGATTTTGAGGCGAAATCCACTGTCAAAATCCGCCTCTTTGCCCCCGTGTGAACTAGCCCTAACAGTAAAGTAAATGGAGCACCGTTCACACAAGTGCACTACCTGGAGACTGTTGGAGGACTTTTACTCTCCCGTACTCCTGATCGCTCTTGAACCCCTTCAGCCATTTAATGCTGCTAGGACGTTGCGATCTATCTTTCCAATGTTAGGCGGCTGCCTTTACTACAGCTGGTTCATTACCATCACTGTGTACACAGCTATGGCATCCGCCATGATGCAGCTCCCCTCTGACCCGGCGATCATGTGATCCAACAAGGCTTTGGGAACTACAGGAGCTGCTGGGTCCTAAAGGCCTTAGATCAGATTTTTATTGCATTTGTATAGTAAAAGTAAAATAAATTTTAAAAAATCCACTCATATCACATCACAGGTTCTCACCCCAAACACATTGTGTCAGCTACATAAAATAGATAGGAACGGAGAGGAAAAATTATTTTAATACTGAGGCCCTACATTGCAAAAAAGTCAATGCAAAAACTGCTGAGTATTACATTACCTGCACAGTGGAAGAGATTCTGGCGAATCCCATCTACACGTTGCCGAAAAATTTCTGCAGCGGACCTGCTGAGAGATCGAAAACACCCGCAGCGCGCCAATTATCACTAGGTAAACGCCGGCATAGAGGAAGAAAAACCCGCAATGCGTTTCCGCTGTGGTCTTTTCCGCAGCAGTTTTCTTGTCGCGGCTCGTTAAGTGGGGACTTCACGTAAAAATTTAACTAGCACTTTGTGCCATCAGGAAATAAAAAACCAAAGAAAAAAACATGAAAACACATACGCGCTTCACTCCTTTTTGTTTGCATTTTCCTGGATGTTAAAAATCCCAAAAAACATATCAATAAGGAACCGAAAGAAGAAAATTATTTAAATAAGCCCAAAAAAACACAAAAATGTGTCCAGGCCTGAAAAGGTTAAATGCATCCATAGTGACGGCCGTACAAGGGCCCCTGCCAGCCATCGGCCCCCGCTCCCATAGTGACGGCCGTACAAGGGCCCCCGCCAGCCATCGGCCCCCGCTCCCATAGTGACGGCCGTACAAGGGCCCCCGCCAGCCATCGGCCCCCGCTCCCATAGTGACGGCCGTACAAGGGCCCCTGCCAGCCATCGGCCCCCGCTCCCATAGTGACGGCCATACAAGGGCCCCGCCAGCCATCGGCCCCCGCTCCCATAGTGACGACCGTACAAGGGCCCCGCCAGCCATCGGCCCCCGCTCCCATAGTGACGGCCGTACAAGGGCCCCCGCCAGCCATCGGCCCCCGCTCCCATAGTGACGGCCGTACAAGGGCCCCCGCCAGCCAACGGCCCCCACTTCCATAGTGACGGCCGTACAAGGGCCCCCGCCAGCCATCGGCCCCCGCTCCCATAGTGACGGCCGTACAAGGGCCCCCGCCAGCCATCGGCCCCCGCTCCCATAGTGACGGCCGTACAAGGGCCCCCGCCAGCCATCGGCCCCCGCTCCCATAGTGACGGCCGTACAAGGGCCCCCGCCAGCCATCGGCCCCCGCTCCCATAGTGACGGCCGTACAAGGGTCCCCGCCAGCCATCGGCCCCCGCTCCCATAGTGACGTCCATACAAGGGCCCCCGCCAGCCATCGGCCCCCGCTCCCATAGTGACGTCCATACAAGGGCCCCCGCCAGCCATCGGCCCCCGCTCCCATAGTGACGTCCATACAAGGGCCCCCGCCAGCCATCGGCCCCCGCTCCCATAGTGACGGCCGTACAAGGGCCCCCGCCAGCCATCGGCCCCCGCTCCCATAGTGACGGCCGTACAAGGGCCCCCGCCAGCCATCGGCCCCCGCTCCCATAGTGACGGCCGTACAAGGGCCCCCGCCAGCCATCAGCCCCCGCTCCCATAGTGACGGCCATACAAGGGCCCCGCCAGCCATCGGCCCCCGCTCCCATAGTGACGGCCGTACAAGGGCCCCCGCCAGCCATCGGCCCCCGCTCCCATAGTGACGGCCGTACAAGGGCCCCGCCAGCCATCGGCCCCCGCTCCCATAGTGACGGCCGTACAAGGGCCCCCGCCAGCCATCAGCCCCCGCTCCCATAGTGACGGCCGTACAAGGGCCCCGCCAGCCATCGGCCCCCGCTCCCATAGTGACGGCCGTACAAGGGCCCCGCCAGCCATCGGCCCCCGCTCCCATAGTGACGGCCATACAAGGGTCCCCGACAGCCATCGGCCCCCGCTCCCATAGTGACGGCCGTACAAGGGCCCCGCCAGCCATCGGCCCCCGCTCCCATAGTGACGGCCATACAAGGGCCCCCGCCAGCCATCGGCCCCCGCTCCCATAGTGACGGCCATACAAGGGCCCCCGCCAGCCATCGGCCCCCGCTCCCATAGTGACGGCCGTACAAGGGCCCCCGCCAGCCATCGGCCCCCGCTCCCATAGTGACGGCCATACAAGGGCCCCCGCCAGCCATCGGCCCCCGCTCCCATAGTGACGACCGTACAAGGGCCCCCGCCAGCCATCGGCCCCCGCTCCCATAGTGACGGCCATACAAGGGCCCCCGCCAGCCATCGGCCCCCGCTCCCATAGTGACGGCCGTACAAGGGCCCCCGCCAGCCATCGGCCCCCGCTCCCATAGTGACGGCCATACATGGACCCCGCCAGCCATCGGCCCCCGCTCCCATAGTGACGGCCGTACAAGGGCCCCGCCAGCCATCGGCCCCTGCTCCCATAGTGACGTCCATACAAGGGCCCCCGCCAGCCATCGGCCCCCGCCCCCATAGTGACGGCCATACAAGGGCCCCCGCCAGCCATCGGCCCCCGCTCCCATAGTGACGGCCGTACAAGGGCCCCCGCCAGCCATCGGCCCCCGCTCCCATAGTGACGGCCATACAAGGGCCCCCGCCAGCCATCGGCCCCCGCTCCCATAGTGACGGCCGTACAAGGGCCCCCGCCAGCCATCGGCCCCCGCTCCCATAGTGACGGCCATACATGGACCCCGCCAGCCATCGGCCCCCGCTCCCATAGTGACGGCCGTACAAGGGCCCCGCCAGCCATCGGCCCCTGCTCCCATAGTGACGTCCATACAAGGGCCCCCGCCAGCCATCGGCCCCCGCCCCCATAGTGACGGCCATACAAGGGCCCCCGCCAGCCATCGGCCCCCGCTCCCATAGTGACGGCCATACATGGACCCCGCCAGCCATCGGCCCCCGCTCCCATTCACTGTAAGGTAAAAAGCATGACAATAGTTTTTACTTTTGTATTGGAAGAAAAAGTCCTACAGGAAAGACAAAGTATCAAACACGAGGAAGGAAAGCGGCCATCTTGTGTCTTATACTGTTTATACATCAGCCCTTCTATGGCCACTCAAGTCTGTTGCTCTGATAGATAAGAGCAATGGACTGTAATAACAGCGGAGTGAAACATACCCAAGACAAAGGGTTAACTGAGGTAGAAATGATAAGGACTGGGTAAGGCAGGCTGGGAGTTGTAGTGCACTAAGGCCTAACCCCACCCCCCATGACATCAGTCCCTCCCCTCAGCTACTCCTATAGTACAGTCCCATGTGAATTACATCGCTGCAGCCCCTCCCACACCCGGCTCAGCCCCTCCCACACCCGGCTCAGCCCCTCCCACACCCCGCTCAGCCCCTCCCACACCCCGCTCAGTCCCTCCCACACCCCGCTCAGCCCCTCCCACACCCCGCTCAGCCCCTCCCACACCCCACTCAGCCCCTCCCACACCCGGCTCAGCCCCTCCCACACCCCGCTCAGCCCCGCCTTCCTCCTCGCCGCGCTCGGCAGCTTCTGGAGACCCCGCCCTTTCCGGTGACGTCACTGCTCCCAGGACCCGCGCTTCACTTCCAGACACGACCACGCGGGGAGTCGCTTTGGCTGCTGTCGCAGTATCTGGTAGGTTCTGCTGTGTCTCGGAGTTTCAGCTGGAAATCACATTAACCCCTTAATTGTCCCCTATCCACCATCTTGTGGTTGCAGACAGGTGGCTTGTCCTATAGTATAAGCTACACGGTCAGAAGGGCTAATGCAGGTCCCGGGTCTGTCACTGACTGCAGCCAGAAGACACAGCAGCTTATACAAGGCAGGCTAGAGAATCAGTCACATTGCATCCCATAATGAGGAACAAATCTCATACAGCAATCTGAGCCCTCTGTATATCACATACAGCAATCTGTATATCACACTTTGGGAACCTTCACATGGAGTAAACGTCCGTGTATTTTTGCAAAATACACGTGTAAAAATAAGACTCCCATTGACTTCAATGATATTTTTTACTCTTGTAAAAATCCGCCTGTAAAATGTCATTGAAGTCAATGGGAGTCTTATTTTTACACCTGTATTTTGCAAAAATACAGGCGCGTTTACTCCGTGTGAAGGTCCCTTAGACAGATGGCTGGAATCCTTCTATGTGCTATACGGATGCCTGTATGTGATAGGGCTAGTTCACACGTGAGTATAAGGGGAGGTTTTTGACAGCGGATTTCGCGTCCAAAACCTCCCCTTATAATGGTGGTCTATGGAGACCGCCGGGCTTCTGTTCTCCGCTAGCGGCGAGCTGCTGCTAGCGGAGAAAAGAAAGGACATGTCCTTTCTTCAGGCGGAAGCCGCGCAGGCTCAGCCGCGCAGCTTCCGCCCCCGGCAGCTCCCTCCTATGTTGGCTCATTCATTTGAGCCGACAGCAGAGGGTTAAGCCGCGACAGCGATGGTCGCGGCGGGCGGGTTTTGACAAGAGAGAGACGCGGCTCGCCGCGTCTCTCTCTGTGTCAAAACCCGCGCGGGCAGTTCACATGTGAACTAGCCCATACACAGATGGTTGTATGTGATATACAGAAGGCTCAGTTGGCGGTATAAGTGTGATATATGGATCACTGTATATGATATACAGGTGGCTGGAATACTCTCATATACAGTGGTTTGAGCCATCCATATATCACACCTGTACAGCGATCCGCATATCACACTTGTAGAATCATTACGCCACAGCCTGAAAAGGAGAATACAGCTACAAATAACGTTAGGTTTTATTTAATCCCAAACAATGGTAGAGAAGTGATGGAGAATTGGTGAGTGCCCCGAAATCTACTGCTGAGCCTACAAAATACCAATGAGGCCAATAAGTGACCTAAGGAAGCAGCCCGGAGATCTGCAGGAGCGGGCCACGCCGGAAGGTATAGAGGACAGGAAAGGGTGTTTCTTTAAAAAAAAAAATTCACGTCCCCGACCTAATTAAAAAATATTATTTTATCCTGGACAACCCCTTTAACCCTTTCCCAACATCCACTGTACTAGTAAAGTGGATGCTGAGTGTTTAAAAGGATTCTATCATTAGAAACCCTTTTTACAGTAAATATAAGTAGTATCCTTCTCTTACCTTTATTATTCTGGACCGCGCCGCCGTTCCTTAGAAACATCTTCTTTATGTAAATGAGTTTTCTCGCAGCACTGGGGGCGTTCCTCGGTGCTGTTTGAGCTCTGGGGAACGCCCCCAGAGCTGCTAGAAAACTCATTTACATAAAGAAGATAAGGCCAGAATAATAAAGGTAAGAGAAGAATAGCCTTTCTTAAAGGGGCTCTAGCATTAGATTTTAGGGTTTTTAGGCTATTAGGTGCTGCTAGTCGTTTTTAAAAAGAACCCCTCCCCCCCTGTTTTTGTTAATTACCATTGAAATGGATATGCAAATCACTCTCACTGTGCACGGTGGGCGTTCTGTGCACCCTTTTGCTTGCCCTGCAAAACTCCTCCTCCTCCTTCTTCTTCACCACCTCCAGTGTTGTCCTTTCCGGCGGTTTCTATTGAAATTTTGCCCATGTGCAGTAGCGCTCTGGAGAGAAATGGCGCTGGAGCGTGCTCAGTAGTGCTCTGGAGGGAGCGCTACAGCACACGCTCCAGCGCCAGTTCGCAATGTTCTCTTCAGAAAAATGGCGTTGGAGCATGTGCAGTAGCGCTCCGGAGTGAAAATTCAATAAAAGCCGCTGGAAGGGCAACGCTGGAGGCGGTGAATAAGAAGGAGGAGGAGGAGTTTTGCAACACAAGCAAGAGGGTGCACGGAACGCCCACTGTGCACGGAGGGACTGATTTGCATATCCATTTCAAAGCTAATTAACAAAAACAGGGTAGGGCTATTCAGGCATATCTTTATCTCCAAACCCTAAAATCTAATGATAGAGCCCCTTTAAAGAGGAACTTCCATCAGATCGGGCACATGCAGTTCTATATACTGCTGGAAAGCTGAGAGTGCGCTGAATTCAGTGTACTATCGGCTTTCCCGATCTGTGCCCGGTGTAAAGCGCTATCGGTCCCGTTACCGTAGCGCTTTTGTGTCAGAAGGGCGGTTCTGACAGTTAGCCAGGGACGCCCTTCTGCCCAGCGCCCTGTCACGCTGCACAGTGTGAGCAGGGAGGAACTCCCCCCCCCCCCCCCCTCTGCTCACACAGCTCGTCCATAGACGAGTATTATCAGGGGCGGGAGGGGGGAGTTCCTCCCCGTTTACACTGTACAGCGCGATAGGCGCTGCTGGGCAGGAGGGCGTCCCTGGCTAAGTGTCAGAAAGGCCCTTCTGACACTAAAGCGCTACGGTACCGGGACCGATAGCGCTTTACAACGGGCACAGATCGGGAAAGCCGATAGTGCACTGAATTCAGCGCACTGTCAGCTTTCCAGCAGTATATAGAACTGCATGTGCCTGATCTGATGGAAGTTCCTCTTTAAGGCTATTCCTACTTATATTTACTGTAAAAAGGGTTTCTAATGATAGAATCCCTTTAAAGGTGGTGGACACTCAGGAGCGGGGCGACCGCCATAGCCCCCAGGCGTCTGCTGTTTTATACAGTAAACGCCCGGCGCTAATGCCCGCGATTGGTACCTGCTCTTATCACGGGCACTAACCCCTAGGTTCCTTGGTGATTTTACCAGGGATCGCCCTCACCCATTTCTATAGCAGCCAGAAGCCTTGTGAAGGCTCCCAGGCCTGTCTGCAATTATTTTCTATTAAGGGAGCGTTCACACTACCGTCAGTGTCCGACAGGTAGTGTCCGCTGCAAATGTCCGTTCAAAATCTCGCGCGGACATTAGGAGCGGACACTAGCTGTAGTGTGAACGCTCCCTAAGTTCAAATCACCCCCCTTTCCCTAGAACACATATAGTACTAAGAACTGTGTAACACATATTAGGTATCCCTGTGTCCGAAATCGCCCGCTCTACAAATCTATAAAATCATTTTTCCTGCACGGCAAACGCCATAGCGGGGAAAAAAAAATCTAAAGTGCCAAACTGCCATTTTTTTTATGTTTTGTCTCTGATAAAAATTGGAATAAAAAAATGATCAAAGCAATACCAATACCCCAATATGGTATAACTAAAAAATTCCAGTGAATGGGTTTGAAAACTGACTGCCGGGTTTCCGTCTCCCTTCCAGTTTCTCGGGGCAGAAGATGGAAACCTGCAAAGCAGAGACCGGGTGTTGATGTGAACCCGCCCTAAGGGCCCCTTCACACGGAGTTTACGCTCCGTGTATTCTGTACATTTTACACATGTAAAAATACACGTGTAAAACGTAGTTAGCCATTGAGTTCACCCAACTTTCCGATGCTCCTGCAGCATTTCGTATAACGCTACAGGAGCATCGGAAAGTTGGGTGGATGCACAAAAAAGATAATGATAAAAACAGGAGAACAATTTAAAATTTGTGATTTTATTAATTATAAGACTATGGGGAAATCTACGTGGCCACAAGAGACATTTCGCCGACGTATACGGGAACATATCTTGATATTACGCGTGAACGTGAGACCCCTATTACCAAACAGGACTGGATAGACAGATTTCAGGCAATTGAATGTACCACCCGAGGTGGTGATTGGGGTAACCTCATCCTAGGAAAGGGGACCCACTGGATTTTTCGGATGAGATTATTATCTTTCCATCTTCCTCTTGTGACTTTCATCCTCCATACTGGATTCGCCCACCTATGGTTTCTCTATTAAAATGTGTTGGGTAATTTTTGATTTTGATAATATTTTGGCGACGATTCACCTATTTTAAAATGGAGATTTATTCATAGAAGGATTTAATGTTTATATCAGTAGTATCCAATATGATTAATACCCAGCTTTTCTAGGCTCCTGCAGGGTTATTGATTTATTTCTGGGCTGGATGGGATTATTGCTATGATTTTATCACTCTCCCGTGAACACCCAGCTTTCCTAGTCTTCTGGTTACCTATGATGGTTAGTATCCAGCTTTGTTAAGCTTCTGCAGGGTTATAAACAGAACCATTTATTTACATTTTTGGGCTTTATGTGATTATGATTACAACTTTATCGCTGGGTGTTGGTTTTTATCTTCTTTTTTTTTTGCATCCACCCAGCTTTCCAATGTTCCTGCAGGGTTCATTTTCCTGTACCTGAACCTGTACTGCACATCTGAGACTACTTAGCTCTTCAGATGATGTGATGAATAGTGATCGTGGCATCGGGGGGATTTGGTGGTTAGAATGAAATTGCGGGGTCTGATGAGTTACAGCCGGAGAGCCTATGTACGGTGTATTGCAATACAATGTATAACATCTCACTGGGGATCAGCACATCCCAGGTTCAAGTCCCCTTTTATCCTGGACAACACCTTTAAGGGTGCATTCACACGGAGTAAACGCGGCGCGCAATACGCTGCGTTTACGGGACGTTTGCTCCGCGTTTACTCCGTGTGAATGCACCCTAACACATTCACTGGGGGTATGAAAAACAGATTTTGCTGGAATAGTTTTTGAGTGCCATGTCTCATTTGTAGAGCCCCTAAAGTACCAATACAATAGGAACCCCTAAAGTGACCCCATTTTATAAACTACACCCCCTCTCAGAATTCATCAAGGGTATAGTGAGCATTTTGACCTCACAGACATTTCACAGATTTTTATTAACATTGGGATGTAAAAACTAAAAAATTACTTTTTTTTTTTCCCAATAAAGCGTTAATTTACCACCATATTTTTAATTCTTACAAGAGAAAAAAATCCCCCCCACAGTTTGTTACACAATTTCTCCTGAACACGGCAGTACCCCATATGTGGCCATAATCTGCTTTATGGGGACATGTTGGGGCTCATAGTGGAAAGAGCGCTGTTTGACTTTTGGAGGGCAGGTTTTGCTGGAATCGTTTTCAAGTGTCAAGTCTTATATGCCCTTAAAGTACCAATACAATGTAAATCTGCCAAAAGTAACCCATTTTAGAAACTACACGCTTTTTAGCTTTTGGAGTATAGATTTAGAGGGACTTTTTGCAGAGTCCTGGAGGTGTCAGTATACTGCAATGCCACAAGAAGAGACCTCATTTTGTAGGGGCAATTTTAGGGTCTCTGCAAATGTGACATGTCGCCAAAAACCAACAATCTAAATCTGCGCTCAAAAGTCACATAGCTTTCCTTCACATCTTTGCCCTGCTTTGTGCTCATACTGCAGTTTATGCCACCTGTATGACACTCGTGTACCCAGGATAGTGTACTTAATGTCATATGTGGTATAAACTGCTGTTTGGGCACAGCCGGACACAGAAGGGAAGGAGCGCTATTTTGGTTTTTGGAGCACAATTTGGTTGTCCCGGGCATAACAGTTTTTGGAGCGTTCGTCTCTTATACAAGCAAAGTATAACATATTACACACTGGTGTATCCCTTCACCATCTGCTGCACATTCATGTTTGGAAAATAAATTAATGCAAGACTTGGAGGTTAAAAATGCTCATTATACCCCTGGATAAATTCCTTCAGGGGTGTATTTTTCCATAAGGGGTCACATGTCAGGAGATTACACTTTATTGGCATCTCAGGAGCTCTGCAAAAGTGTCATGGCGTCCAAAAACTAAGCCGTCTGTTCTCCTTAAACTACATGAAGCTCCTTACCTTCTGTGCATGGCTGTGCTCAAACAGCAGTTTACTCCACATATAACATTAAGGACATTATTCTGGGTACACCAATACCATACATGTGCCCAAGCAGCAGTTTATACCACATATGACATCAAGTACATTATCCTGGGTATATCAGTGCCATACATTTGTGCCCAAACAGCAGTTTATACCCAGATATGGCATTAAGTTTGTTATCCTGGGTACACCAGTATCATACACGTGGGCATAAACGGCAGTTTTGGCACACAACAGGGCACAGATGTGAAGGACCCCTATGTGGCTTTTGGAGTGCAGATTAAAGAAGACCTTTCACCACTTGGGGCACATGCGGTTTTATATACCGAAGAAAGCCGACAGTGCGCTGAATTCAATGTACTGTCGGCTTTCACGATCTGTGCCCCAGGGGAAGAGCTATTGGTGCCGGTACTGTAGCTCTTCAGCGTCAGAAGGGCATTTCTGACAGTCAGGAACGCCCATCCTCACAGTAGTGTCTATGGCGCTGACTGTGAGCAGTGAGGAACGCCCCCCCCCCCAGTACTCGTCTATGGATGACTGGGGCTGGAGCTCAGCCAATCAGGAAGCTTCAAAGCAGCAATAGAAACCGTGAAAGCAAAAGCCTTCTACGCCATCAGACGACAACTGTACCACCTCAAACCACCGGTGAGGGTCTGGCTGAAGATATTTGACGCAGTCATCGCTCCGATCCTTCTCTATGGCAGTGAGGTTTGGGGCCCAGGCACCTACCCAGACCAGCCAAAATGGGACTCTAGCCCAACAGAGACCTTCCACCTGGAGTTCTGCAAATGCCTGCTCCATGTCCATCGCAACACCTCCAACATGGCCTGCAGGGCAGAGCTAGGCAGACTCCCCCTATGGCTCACCATACAGAAGAGGGCGCTAGCTTTCCAGGCGCACATCCAGGGGAGCAATCCCAACTCCTACCACCACCAAGCATGGCTAAGCCACCTGAGCAAACCAGACACCCCCCAACCAAACAACAGCCAACCACCAAACCAAAAACACCAACATTATAACCAAGGCCAAAATAAAGGCGACCACAGAGGCAAACAGAGAGCGGTACATTGAAGAATGGAGAAACGAAATAAATAACTCCAAGAAACTCACCATGTACCAATCCCTACAAAGGGACTACACCATGGCCACCTACCTGGAGAGAATACGCCACCCCAAACACAGACAGACCCTGAGCCGGTACAGACTGAGCGCCCACAACCTGGAGATGGGGCGACACAGGCAGACGTACAAGCCACGGGAGAACAGACTGTGCCAGCACTGTGACCAGGGGGCCCTAGAAGAAGAGACCCACTTCCTGCTACACTGCACCAAATACTCAGCTGTGAGGGCCGTCTACTACCAAAGACTCTCTGCCTACATCCCAGATTTCATATCTGCAGACAAGAAGAGGAAGCTCTACATCCTACTGGGAGAAGAAGAGGCCACTGTGGATATCGCTGCCCAATACGTGTCCAGCTGTCACCAACTAAGAGGAAGATAAGACTCCACGGACTGTTATACCCCAAATCAACCATACCCACCACTCACACCCCCGACCCCAACTCCCTCCTCCCCCCCACTTTACTAGCTTTGGCAATGCCAAATATCTATTCGGACGTGCCAATAAAGCTTATTTGATTTGATTTGTACTATCAGGAGGGGAGGGGAGTACTATCAGGAGGGGAGGGGAGTACTATCAGGAGGGGAGGGGAGTACTATCAGGAGGGGGGTACTATCAGGAGGGGAGGGGGGTACTATCAGGAGGGGAGGGGGGGTACTATCAGGAGGGGAGTACTATCAGGAGGGGAGGGGGGTACTATCAGGAGGGGAGGGGGGTACTATCAGGAGGGGAGGGGGGTACTATCAGGAGGGGAGTGGAGTACTATCAGGAGGGGAGGGGGGTACTATCAGGAGGGGAGGGGGGTACTATCAGGAGGGGAGGGGGTACTATCAGGAGGGGAGTACTATCAGGAGGGGAGGGGAGTACTATCAGGAGGGGAGGGGGGTACTATCAGGAGGGGAGGGGGGTACTATCAGGAGGGGAGGGGAGTACTATCAGGAGGGGAGGGGGGTACTATCAGGAGGGGAGGGGAGTACTATCAGGAGGCTCGTCTCCTTGCCTCTCCCTATTCATCTATCTATCATGCTGCCAACCCATCAGTGTCCATAAACCCTCTGACCACTCACAAAACAATGCCTGTCTAATGGATACAGGGAAGAGGCTAGAATGGTTAAAAATAAAAACCTGTGTTTGTCTACCTTACATGCTGCCGCCGCCTGACATCATTGCTATGAAGTAGGTTCTGGCTTGTCTTGTGATGAAAACCAGCCCCAACTCCTCCTGGCTGCTTTGGCAGTCAATAAAGTTTAGACAAATTCTGCTTTCATCAGTGATTACATCACACGCATGGTGGGTGTGGCTAACAACTGAAGTTATTTGGCAGTCCGTAAAGATGTTTAAAATTGGCTGTGCCATTTTGGGGTGGGTCAGCAACTCCCGAAACGAGATCCAGGGCTGGTGATCCATTGCCATGTCAGCCAGGAGTCTTTTGAAGGCTCCCAGGCTTGTCTGGCATACACTTGTATTACAGGCTGCTTTACTTTTACAATGCTTTGCTGTGCATTGTATTAGTGATCAGACACTCCCTGGTATTCAACACCCCTAGGGGGTCTAAAAATAAAATTTTAAAACAAAAAAAAAATTCAAATCATCCCGTTTCCAAAGAACACATATAAAAGTAAAAAACTAAAGTGAAGCACATACACCTTAGGTATCCTTTGTCTGAAAACGTCCAGTCTATAAACAAAAATAATCGCTGTACCTGGGAAAAAAATCAGAAGAGTTGACCAAGTGTTTCCCAAATAACTCAGACTAGTGTAATGTTCATCCCTTACCCAGGAGCCCATGTTATAGACCTATCGTATTTCTCTCCTTTCAGTGCAGATTACAATGCCGGGGAATCCTGCGGAGAACTGTTCAGGATCAGACACGATCAGTGAGTATTCTGCTCCTCAGAGGCCGATCAACAGGGATAGAGTGAGAAGAAATTCGATCATGAGCATCGAAATGGGGGAGAGGACGGAGTATACAGACAGCAATACCCAGAACGAACCTATGAAAAGAAAGAAGAGTAAGTAGGGCAACTCTAGAATGTCTCTTAAAGGGCACCAGAGTTTTTGTCAAAAGTTGAAGAGTGTGAATATGTTGAATATGTGCAGAGTTCTCTGACTGTACAAGTCTTCCTACATGGTGTCCGATCAGTGTTTCTGCTATTAATAGCTCCATTATGGCTGTAGCACATTTTACTTTTCTATCTGAGGCTGTGGGTGTAGTAAGGAGCAGTCTGATGGTTTCAGGAGCCCCAAACATGTATGTGTGACTGGAGATGGGCATGAAAGCGTGACCAGGAAAGTTAAGGAGCCATTAAAAGTTTTATAAAGTTTGTTGATTAAAGTTTAATCGTTAAATTGATGGGGGTCACTGCTGGGGACAGCAAACTATATGGGGCCACTGGTGTAGATATTAAACTATATTGGGCCACTGGTGGGGTATTAAACTATATGGGGCTACTGGAAGGAATACTGCTCATGAAGTTTATTTTTTTCTTTTTGCGGCCCGTTTGTTGACTGAGATTGAACAAATAACTGAGAGAAGCCCACGTGGCCATAATATAAGAGATCCAGAAACACTGAACTGCAAATACAGGACATTATGTAGCTATAAAAGGGACTGAGCACAGTCAGGAAAGCTGCTTAGTGTTTCATACCATGGCTGAATTTGATGTGGATTCCACCACAAAACCATCTCCAAATTATGCCTGAAAAATCAGCTTTCTTTTCCTTTTACTGGGAGGCAGGCACCGTTTTTCTCCTCTGGTTAATTTTTTCAGCTAGTGGTAAATATAAGCCTCATCATTAACCACTTCATTACCAGGCCAATTTGTGGTCCAGGACCAGACACATTTTAGGTTTATTTTGTATGTGCGGTTTTGAGGTCTGTAACATTTTTCCCGTATGTCTCACTCAACTAATTTTTGCGTCTTTTTTCTGGGACACATAGGGCTTTATTTTTATGTTATCTTTATTTTCGAATGTGTTTTATTTTTTTTTATATCCAAGAAAATATAAACAAAGTAGGAGGGAAATTGTGTCTGGTTTTAATTTTTTTTTTTTTTTAAATTTATTAACGCAAAGTGTCACTGAAAAACTTTATAATATAGTTTTTCCTCTCCGTTACGGTAATTTTTATTTTGTACGGTGTCGTCGGGGGTGGGCCTATAACCTTTAATAACGACGTTTTATTAGCATATTATTTATTTTTTATTATTATTTTATTTACTTTTTTTTTAAACTTTTTATTATATTTTTATTTTATTTTTTTCCCAGATTGTGTCCCCATAAGGTGATAAGAGACCTTTGGGGACATCTGATCACTTATTTTTTTGTTAGGGAGGCTGATTTCTCCTATAACTGAGGCTGGTACATTTAACCCCAGTTACAGGAGAAATACAGCCTCCTGCACGCTGTATACACATCTTATAGAGCTGATCTGGGGTCCTGTAGGACCCAGCAGCTCTTGTAAGACTCTGCTCCCGACGGATCACGTGTCCGCCGGGTCAGAGGGCAGCTGAATTATGGCAGCGTCCATAGCTGTGTATACATTGAGCGCTGTATACACAGCGATCGAGAAGGCAGGGGAGGTAATAAATCTGCCCTGTCTTCTCTCTGGGAGCTCCGGCTGAAGTTACAGCCGGCTCCTATTGAAAGCAGCTGCACGATCTCCGTGCAGCTGCTGTGTTCTGACTGGACGTACAGGTACGTCCTGTCAGAACTAGGCAACCACTTTCCAGACGTATATAGTCTATGGGCGGTCCGGAAGTGGTTAAAGGGATTTTCCAAGCCCAAAAAAATCTTTTTTCTTTTTTTTTTTTTAAATAAAAAAGGTCTGTTAGTGCTATTAATGGATTAATAAGTTCACCCAAATATCTTTAGCTTTGTTTTGAGTGATTTATGGGTTTCTCTGGGAGCTCCTGGCAATTGGTGCATTTGTTTACATGGTTCAGCTTCCTGCTGTCTTAGCTCCTGCAATGCATCATGGTAGGCTGACTCACACTACCTCACTCCCACGCACCCCCTCCCCTTCCTGTCTCCCTAGCTTCTAGCCCTTCCAAACTATCTCAGCCTACCCCTCCACCCCATCATACATACTTGTTTTCTTGTCCAGATTTCCATTTCTGCGGGTTGGCTCTTTTTTTGATTCTGCCGGCGCGTGCGCAGGCTGGAGGTGCCTCCAACGCCTGTGCAGTAGAGATGGCACTCCATCTTTACTGAGCAGGTATCAGAGGCCCCTCTGGCCTGCACACGCATCGGCAGAGTCGAAGAAGAGGAGGAGCCATCCACACAGAGCAAAGTCTGGACAGGAAGACATGTAAGTATGATTGGGGAGGGGGAGAAGGAGAAGATTATTGGCGATGTTCTGTTTCCGGAAACGGGGAGACGGAACGTCCCCAAATAATCAGAAAATTTGCCTGGGGCGATCACATGACCGCCTCAGGAATATGGGTAAATATATGTTTTTGCTAAAGTATGTAATTTACAAAGTAGGTGAGGGGAGGGTGTTTAGATTGGTGTCGAAAATTAATTTTATTCCAGACAACCCCTTTAGGCGAATTTCGCTAGATAAACTCCTATTGAACTGAATGGGAGACAAATAAATACTGCCTGGCCGGTGCAGAATTTGTTAATGAAAATTCCAGAAAGTTAAGTTTTTCAGCTTGTACAAATTCCACCATGTGAACATAACCTAATTGTCTATGACTAACATCGCAACAGCAGTAACACAAGCAGTCAGTCGCAAGTACACAGACAGCTCTCCTTATATTATAGAAGCTGCAGAAAAGTTTTACTGCCTGATTTGTGCAGGCTCATAGATGTTGTGAAGAGAACCTGTTCCTCCCTTCTCCACGCATTGTGTGAAAAGAGAGCAGGCCCTCTCTCCTCCACTCACTGTGAATCCGTTTTTATTTTGAAAATAACTAAAGGCAGAATTTCCGTCGTAACATGGAGTGAACAGCAAATTAGCTAGAATCGAGCAACCTAGTGGCAGCAAGTTTAGAGAGGTACCGTATTTTTCAGACTATAAGACGCACTTCCCCCCCCCCCAGATTTGGTTGGAAAATGGGGGTGCATCTTTTAGTCCGAATGTGTACTATAAGGGGGGCGAAGGAGCGGAATTGCAGCATCGTCACGCTCCTGCCGCTGCTGGTTTCCTGCAGCGGCAGGAGTGTGGTGATGCTGCAGGCCCCTGCGGCTAAAACCCTCTCTGGCATCCGCCGTTCTATTACAGCGGATGCCGGGTCTGTAAAGCTAATGGCGTTCACTGTACTTCAGAGCAGTTGCCATAACAACCGTGTCTCCGTTGAAACGTATGGCGGAGACGCTGGAGCTGATGCCTGCGGGTAGAGTCTTCTCTGATCGTGGGCATTAAAATGCCCACCAAAGTTTAAAAATCTCCCAAGGGACCGGTCCCCACCGTCTCCATACCCGTGAAGTTGCAGGCGGTCTCCTGTGCGGCGAGTTCAGTGACCTGTTTCAGTGACAGCCAGGAGCCTACTGAAGGCTCCCAGACCCGTCATAGTAATATTACTATTGCGTTTGGTCTATAACCAGCCTCAATAGTAATGTATAGAATCTCCCATACACGGCAATACACTTGTATTGCCATCTATGGGACTTGCAATCAAATGACTGCAGGTTCAAGCCCCCTAGAGGGGGAGGGGGGGCTAATAAAATAGTAACAAAAAAAAAAAAGTTTTAAAAAAATAATAAAAAATTAAATAAATAAAACTTCTAAATCCCTCCTTTCCCTAGAATACATATACAAGTAGGAAATTACTGTGAAACACATACACATTAGGTACCTCTGAGTCCCAAAATGCCCGGACTACTAATATTTTTCCTGTGCGGTGAACGTCAAAATCAAAAGTGCCAAATGACCTTTTTTTCACCATTTTGCCTCTGATTTAAATAAAAAAACTACAACTCCCATATATTAAACATTTTACCATTTTTTGCTTTATAATTTTTTTCCCCTATTTTCCTCCTCTAAAACCTGGGCACGTCTTATAGTCCGGTGCGTCTTATAATCTAAAACTGCAATATTGTTGAATAAAGTTCATTCCATTTTTGGTCAGAATCACATGATGTATCACTAAGTTAATGATCATCCAAATGGACCCTACCAGTTTCTGAGAATGTTGGGTGAGAACCAATGTTGCCCCTGTCAAGCCTCTCGCAGTGGTTGTCACCGAGTTTAACAAAATCCCTGTTCCTTAGGGTCCATTCACACGATGTAACGCAGTGTTGATTCTGACATATAAACTCGTGTCAGAGTCAGCTCTGCAAAACCAGAATCCCATTGACTTCGATGGGTTCCGTTTAGTGCGCGTAACACATTGAAATCAATGGGATTCTGTTCTGCAGCTCTGACTCTGACACGAGTTTACGTGTCAGAATAAACGGCGTGTTACATCGTCTGAACGGACCCTCACACGTCTATTAAGGAGTTGTATCACAGTCCTTCCTCTATAGCAGATTAAAAAATTTGCTCATCTCCTTTCCAGAACGCTCCAAGAAAAATAAAACAAAAATCAAGGAATCTCAGGAAGAGACTAAAGCCGTAACAGCAGAAGTCATGTCCTCATCATGTCTTATTTACCAGGAACCTGCTAAAAAACTAACAAAATCTAATAAAAGTAAAGACTCCAAGAAACGCTATGGAAAAGATTTTACTGGTGAAGCTTCACATCCCAAGCTTCCTGTGGTAGAAGGTAGTTCAAAGAAGAAGAAACTGCAAAAAGGTGACAAAAAACAACTTTTAGAAGATGGTTTAAAGAAGGATTCGTTAACTCCTGAGACTCAGAGCGCAGCCAGAGAACAGCAGAAAGTTACACATCTTCAGAGACGGGATGAAGACAATAAGCAACATGAGGTCACTGAACTCTTCTCCCAAAGAAATGATCCAGATTCTCCTGAAACCACATGTCAAGTACATGAAAGTGTGGGCCAGTCACAAGAACCTGTCAAGAAGAAGAGAAAGCAAAAGACTAAACTTCACCAGGTGGCTGATAACATATCAGTTGGTGATGTCTTCTCCTCAGTTAGCCACCACAGGGGTGAACCCTCCTATAGTGCACTCGCTGCGTCAGAAGATCGTCAAAGGTGGAAGAAATCTAAGACAGTTTACATGGAACATCCTTTAGAAGACAGGTCTGTGGAGGAAAGGTCTTCTCACTTGTATGTTGAGCACCAGGAGTCAAACTTGGAAGACTGTGAAAATAAAAACAATTGGAAGCAAGGGCTCACTGAAGAAGTTGTCACCCAACAAAGGAATGAAGGAGATCTAGTGATCCGAGAGCATGTGGACAAATCTGTAGACTCGGGTGAAGTATATGTGGCGAACGTAACAGCGGAAGAAAGGAAACACTCAGACAACGAGGACATGTCAGAAATCGTTCCAGGAAATGTGGAACTGGAAGACAGTAATGGTCCTACGGAAATATGGATTATGGTACCGATAATTATGGTGGAAATAGAGGAGGAGGAAGACACCGAGCAAGCATCAATAAGTAGAAGGGACAGAGCCCAAACCTCTGCAGATGCTGACCAGAATCTGACCATACAAGGACAGTGCAAGGTGACTTCAAGCAAAAGTGACAATAGGTAAGTGACCTTAGAAGAGGCAACATATGTGTCTAACAATTGTGTCCTTGCTGTGATGGAAATCGTCTCTCCTTGTCCTTCTGGAGATCTGAAGCTTATACACAGCAGCCATTCTGGGGAAGTAGCGCTGCAGTGTAAAGCAGAGGAAACAGACAGAAGGACAGCCTGAACTGGTGGAGAAAGGAGATAAATAAAATCATTGCTACAGCCTATTTACTGCTAAACTCTTTACAGGCCACAAACTTCAAAGGAAAACTCCACTTCCTTGCGGGATAAAGACATAGCGCTGCTTGAAGAATGTGTTCCCCGAGTATTGTCTCTGCGCCCCTCAGGATACCAGTTTGTTACCGAGTGGATGGAGGACCTTCTGACTGAGCAGCGAGGTAGGTGACATTCATGATCTCTGTATATTTGCACACCCAGCTTAGAATCTCATACCTATTATACATGGTGGTGTTAGGACAGAACGAAGAAGAAAGTATGTGTGTGAATAGTAGCTGAGACTTAAAGGGGTTTTCTAGGTGTATCAATTGATAACAAATCTGTTATAAACTGAAAATGAGGAGGGGCTCAATACCTGGGACCCTTGTGGATCAGCGGTGCTCTGTGTGGTCTGCTTCATGTTACAGTCCATGTGATGTCATGTTCCTCATCACATGACCGATTCACTGCAGCTAATTCTTATATAAGTGAACTGGGCTAAGCTGCAATACCAAGCACAACCACTGTGTAGTGTATGGTGCTGTACTTTGTATACTGTGAATGCTGCAGTCTGTTCAAGCAGCTGAGGGGTGGGGGGCCTGGTTGTCAAACCCCGGCTCATCTTCAGTTGATGACTTAGGGATAGGTCATCAGAAGATAAGCCTAGAAACCTCATTATAAAGGGGAGTCCTGCTCCCTCTGCCCAGTCAAACAAGAAAAATTGGAAATAGGCACTCACCGTACAGAAAACTATACAAAAAATATCAACATTTATTGAGATCAAGTTAAAAATACATTCATCACAAACAAGATGAGACAATAGCAAAGAACAGGTGTCAGACAAAAGATAGGGCCATAAAGTTTTTATGCAGTAAGTATACGCTCAAAAGAGCTCAGCGCTCACTAGTAATAAAGGAAACCAGCTCCAATGATGGGGTACACAAAGGCACAACAAGAGCAATAATACACTCAGAGTATCAGGATAGTCCTATAATAATGCAGTATGACGTTCCATAAAAGGAATACATATCTTCATGAATGATACATGCCTAAAGTGCTGAATGAACAATTCTATACACCCAACATAGAGCTGACAAAGTAGAGAAACCTAAATTAGTAAAGTTGATACTTAGCCATAGTAGGTGCAAGACAAATAGATAAATGGCCTTCACCTTTGCTGACACCACCCCCTGCTCAGTGTCTGTGCCCAGCCTTCTCATAGGGGTTAGTGTATGGACACAACTATTCTTTAGGGCTGTGTTGCATTATCAGACTTATAGTGTTGATGTTATGCAAAGATAAATATACATACAGTATGTATCTCTAATATATACATTTTATACGTGACCAAACGACTGGACTGATGACCAAATTCGGCACACGGATACTTCAGGTGTCCAGGAAGGTTTAAGACGAGTCCTTGACTCTCTCAACATACCGTTCCAGAGATACAGTATTCCCAAAACAATGACCCCCATTAGCCAATACAAACCTGCAATTCTTTCACTCATTCCCTCTGCAATACACATGGTCACTCCACATGCACAATCCAACACTGATATCCAAACTGAGATATACGCATCAGAGGATTAGATACACGGCTGAGCACACAGTACCACACGCCAGAGGATTAGGTACGCACCTCAGGACACAGTACCACTTGCCGGAGGATTAGATACACGGCTCAGAACACATGACAACACACTAGAGGATTAGATACGCGCCTCAGCACACTCTACCACACCCCGGAGGATTATATATGTGCCACAGCACACAGTTCAACATGCCAGAGGATTATATACGTGCCTCACCCCACAAAACCACACACCGGAAGATTAGATACACGCCTCACTACACAGTACCACATGTCGGAGGATTAAATACGCAGCTCAGCACACAGTATCACACATCAGAGCTTTACTCCAGGTTTCCAACCCCACCATTTTATGTTCACTGATGTATGTTAGCTTTAAAGGGGCAGGGCACTGTGGATGACACTGTTACACAAGGCCACATTTGCGCAGCTTTACTCCAGGTCTCCATAACAACCAATTGCAGGTTTTTCACTGATATCCAAACTGAGATACACATGATGACATGACGCTTATGGACACACACATAAACGACACATAAAATACACCAGTGCAAAACTGGGTACTTATGGGGCCACTACACAAACAAAAAATGACATTATACCCGTGCGAAGCCGGGTCCTCTTGCTAGTAATATATATACACAGTCCTATGAAAAGTTTGTGCCCCCCTATTAATCTTAATTATTTTTAGTTCTAAATATTTTGGTGTTTGCAGCAGCCATTTCAGTTTGATATATCTAATAACTGATGGACACAGTAATATTTCAGGATTGAAATGAGGTTTATTGTACTAACAGAAAATGTGCAATATGCACTAAACCAAAATTTGACCGGTGCAAAAGTATGGGCACCCTAACAGAAAAGTTATATTAATATTTAGTAGATCCTCCTTTAGCCTCTAGTCGCTTCCTGGAGCTTTTAATCAGTTCCTGGATCCTGGATGAAGGGATTTTGGACCATTCCTCTTTATAAAACAATTCAAGTTCAGTTCAGTTTGATGGTCGCTGAGCATGGACAGCCCGCTCTCAAATCATCCCACAGATGTTCAATGATATTCAGGTCTGGGGACTGGGATGGCCATTCCAGAACATTGTAATTGTTCCTCTGCATGAATGCCTGAGTCGATTTGGAGAAGTGTTTTGGATCATTGTCTTGCTGAAATATCCATCCCCGGCGTAACTTCAATTTCGTCACTGATTCTTGAACATTATTCTCAAGAATCTGCTGATACTGAGTGGAATCCATGCGACCCTCAACTTTAACAAGATTCCCGGTGCCGGCATTGGCTACACAGCCCCAAAGCATGATGGAACCTCCACCAAATTTTACAGTGGGTAGCAAGTGTTTTTCTTGGAATGCTGTTTTTTTTGGACGCCATGCATAACGCCTTTTTGTATGACCAAACAACTCAATCTTCGTTTCATCAGTCCACAGGACCTTCTTCCAAAATGAAGCTGGCTTGTCCAAATGTGCTTTTTCATACCTCAGGCGACTCTGTTTGTGGTGTTGCTTGCAGAAACGGCTTCTTTCTCATCACTCTCCCATACAGCTTCTCCTTGTGCAAAGTGCGCTGTATTGTTGACCGATGCACAGTGACACCATCTGCAGCAAGATGATGCTGCAGCTCTTTGGAGGTGGTGTGTGGATTGTCCTTGACTGTTCTCACCATTCTTCTTCTCTGCCTTTCTGATATTTTTCTTGGCCTGCCACTTCTGGGCTTAACAAGAACTGTCCCTGTGGTCTTCCATTTCCTTACTATGTTCCTCACAGTGGAAACTGACAGGTTAAATCTCTGAGACAACTTTTTGTATCCTTCCCCTGAACAACTATGTTGAACAATCTTTGTTTTCAGATCATTTGAGAGCGGGCTGTCCATGCTCGGCGACCATCAAACTTAACTGAACTTGAATTGTTTTGTAAAGAGGAATGGTCCAAAATCCCTTCATCCAGGATCCAGGAACTGATTAACAGCTACAGGAAGCGACTAGAGGCA
Source organism: Leptodactylus fuscus (assembly GCF_031893055.1). Classification (NCBI taxonomy): domain Eukaryota; kingdom Metazoa; phylum Chordata; class Amphibia; order Anura; family Leptodactylidae; genus Leptodactylus; species Leptodactylus fuscus. The sequence goes on along the minus strand of NC_134274.1, from coordinate 78,540,604 downwards.
AAAGGAGGAGCTACTAAATATTAATGTCACTTTTCTATTGAGGTGCCCATACTTTTGCACCGGTCAAATATTGGTTTAGTGCATATTGCACATTTTCTGTTAGTACAATAAACCTCATTCCATTCCTGAAATATTACTGTGTCCATCAGTTATTAGATATATCAAACTGAAATGGCTGCTGCAAACACCAAAATATTTAGAACTAAAAATGATTAAGATTAATAGGTGCCCAAACTTTTTCATAGGACTGTGTGTGTATATATATATATATATGTATATATATGTATATTTGTGTGTGTATTGTGTGTTTTCAGAGCTTAATATCGGTGACTGGAGCGTAGAAGAAGTAAATTGCTTGATTGTAGCTGTGAAGGAATTTGTGCTGGACTCTCTTCGGAAGGAGAATAACGGGGAAGAACCGCTAACCGTACTCAAAGAAAGGTTGTACAAGGGCATACCATGGTTCGACATACAGGAAAAGATGGCACAAAGAAACTGGATCCAATGTGGTAGAATATGGTGAATATACAAATTATTACATATTTCTAGTTTTATATCAGTCAGGCAGTCTAGTGCTACATTCAAATACAAGAGAGAAATGCTTTTCAGCTCACCATATAGATCCAATAAAGTCCTTAATCCTGGGAGGCAAGGAAACTGTGTGGACTCATACCAGTCATAAATACATCTACTCCATAAAATCCAGCTCCAAACTAGGAAAGATCCGAAGTAATTACAAGGTAGGTATAAAAAATAACTTTTATTGTTGTCCAAAGGATAAAAAAGTTACATCGTAACTGTAAAGGTTGGTTGTATCATGACTGAGCTACGCGTTTCGGGACTGGCGTGTCCCTTCCTCGTGGCATGAAAGCAAACTAACCATGAATGCTTTTAAAACACACCTAGACCTAAACCAACTCCACCCCTAAAATTTAACTCTAAACTGACCATCATTCAAAAATTACAAAACCATGTATTAAATGTCATCGTATACAGAGTATGTAAAAAACACATTTATAATAATCTTAAATGACCAACTTAATTAATAATCTCAAGGAAATTAATATATATATATTACATTCCCATCAAACCGCGTAAAGTCACATCTGAATACAAACATAACGGCAGTTTTATATTCTACTAGCTGATACCCGCGACTTCGTCTGTGGTGATTGTAGAAGTGGGTACATACAGGCGCGGGTAAGGTTTTCGTACTGTGTATAAGGGATGGGATATAAATAGAGATGAGCGAACAGTGTTCTATCGAACTCATGTTCGATCGGATATTAGGCTGTTCGGCATGTTCGAATCGAATCGAACACCGCGTGGTAAAGTGCGCCATTACTCGATTCCCCTCCCACCTTCCCTGGCGCCTTTTTTGCTCCAATAACAGCGCAGGGTAGGTGGGACAGGAACTACGACACCGGTGACGTTGAAAAAAGTAGGCAAAACCCATTGGCTGCCGAAAACATGTGACCTCTAATTTAAAAGAACATCGCCGCCCAGGTTCGCGTCATTCTGAGCTTGCAATTCACCGAGGACGGAGGTTTCCGTCCAGCTAGCTAGGGGTTAGATTCTGGGTAGGCAGGGACAGGCTAGGATAGGAAGGAGAAGACAACCAACAGCTCTTATAAGAGCTAAATTCCAGGGAGAAGCTTGTCAGTGTAACGTGGCACTGACGGGCTCAATCGCCGCAACCCAGCTTTCCCAGGATCCTGAATGGAATACACTGACAGTGTATTCCCGTATACCCCCGATACCCGTTCCAACGGTGTGCCCCCCCACCTTCACCCCAGAAATACCCTGCAAGTCCCCTAGCAATAGAATTGGGGCTATATACACCCACTATTTTTGCTACTGCCATATAGTGCCATTGTCTCACTGGGAATTCAAAGAATATATTGGGCTTACATATAACTTCAATTCCAGGGAGAAGCTTGTCAGTGTAACGTGGCACTGACGGGCTCAATCGCCGCAACCCAGCTTTCCCAGGATCCTGAATGGAATACACTGACAGTGGGCTATATACACCCACTATTTTTGCTACTGCCATATAGTGCCATTGTCTGACTGGGAATTCAAAGAATATATTGGGGTTACAAATACCCTCATTTCTTGCTACTGCCATATAGTGCCATTGTCTGACTGGGAATTCAAAGAATATATTGGGGTTACAAATACCCTCATTTCTTGCTACTGCCATATAGTGCCAGTTTCTGACTGGGAATTCAAAGAATATATTGGGGTTACGTGCACCCACAATTTTTGCTACTGGTATATAGTGCCATTGTCTGACTGGTAATTCAAAGAATATATTGGGGTTATAAATACCCTCATTTCTTGCTACTGCCATATAGTGCCAGTTTCTGACTGGGAATTCAAAGAATATATTGGGGTTATAAATACCCTCATTTCTTGCTACTGGTATATAGTGCCATTGTCTGACTGGGAATTCAAAGAATGTATTGGGGTTACAAATACCCTCATTTCTTGCTACTGCCATATAGTGCCAGTTTCTGACTGGTAATTCAAAGAATATATTGGGGTTATAAATACCCTCATTTCTTGCTACTGCCATATAGTGCCAGTTTCTGACTGGTAATTCAAAGAATATATTGGGGTTATAAATACCCTCATTTCTTGCTACTGCCATATAGTGCCAGTTTCTGACTGGGAATTCAAAGAATATATTGGGGTTATAAATACCCTCATTTCTTGCTACTGCCATATAGTGCCAGTTTCTGACTGGGAATTCAAAGAATATATTGGGGTTATAAATACCCTCATTTCTTGCTACTGGTATATAGTGCCATTGTCTGACTGGGAATTCAAAGAATATACTGGGGTTACAAATACCCTCATTTCTTGCTACTGGTATATAGTGCCATTGTCTGACTGGGAATTCAAAGAATATATTGGGGTTACAAATACCCTCATTTCATGCTACTGCCATATAGTGCCAGTTTCTGACTGGTAATTCAAAGAATATATTGGGGTTATAAATACCCTCATTTCTTGCTACTGCCATATAGTGCCAGTTTCTGACTGGGAATTCAAAGAATATATTGGGGTTATAAATACCCTCATTTCTTGCTACTGGTATATAGTGCCATTGCCTGACTGGGAATTCAAAGAATATATTGGGGTTACAAATACCCTCATTTCTTGCTACTGCCATATAGTGCCATTGTCTGACTGGGAATTCAAAGAATATATTGGGGTTACAAATACCCTCATTTCTTGCTACTGCCATATAGTGCCAGTTTCTGACTGGGAATTCAAAGAATATATTGGGGTTATAAATACCCTCATTTCTTGCTACTGGTATATAGTGCCATTGTCTGACTAGGAAATCAAAGAATATATTGGGGTTATAAATACCCTCATTTCTTGCTACTGCCATATAGTGCCATTGTCTGACTGGGAATTCAAAGAATATATTGGGGTTACAAATACCCTCATTTCTTGCTACTGGTATATAGTGCCAGTTTCTGACTGGTAATTCAAAGAATATATTGGGGTTACGTGCACCCACAATTTTTGCTACTGGTATATAGTGCTATTGTCTGACTGGGAATTCAAAGAATATATTGGGGTTACAAATACCCTCATTTCTTGCTACTGGTATATAGTGCCATTGTCTGACTGGGAATTCAAAGAATATATTGGGGTTACAAATACCCTCATTTCTTGCTACTGCCATATAGTGCCAGTTTCTGACTGGTAATTCAAAGAATATATTGGGGTTACGTGCACCCACAATTTTTGCTACTGGTATATAGTGCCAATTTCTAACTGGGAATTCAAAATGCGCAAGGCTCCAGGAAAGGGACGTGGACGAGGCCGTGGGTGAGGTCGGGGGAATGGTTCTGGGGAGCAAGGTAGCAGTGAAGCCACAGGGCGTCCCGTGTCTACTCCTGTGGGGCAGCAAGCATTGCGCCACTCCACAGTGCCAGGGTTGCTTGCCACATTAACTAAACTGCAGGGTACAAACCTTAGTAGGCCCGAGAACCAGGAACAGGTCTTGCAATGGCTGTCAGAGAACGCTTACAGCACATTGTCCAGCAGCCAGTCAGACTCTTCCTCCTCTCCTCCTATTACCCAACAGTCTTGTCCTCCTTCCTCCCAAAATTCCCAAGCTTCACAGAACAATAACCCCAACTGTCCCTGCTCCCCAGAGCTGTTCTCCGCTCCTTTCATTGTCCCTCAACCTGCCCCTCCATTTCGCGATTCCACGGACCTAACAGAGGAGCATCTGTGTCCAGATGCTCAAACACTAGAGTCTCCTCCATCTCCGTTCGATTTGGTGGTGGATGACCAGCAACCCACCCTCATCGACGATGATGTGACGCAGTTGCCGTCAGGGCATCCAGTTGACCGGCGCATTGTGCGGGAGGAGGAGATGAGACAGGAGTTGGAAGAGGAAGTGGTGGATGATGAGGACACTGACCCGACCTGGACAGGGGGGATGTCAAGCGGGGAAAGTAGTGTGGATGTTGAGGCAGGTGAAGCACCAAAAAGGTTAGCTAGAGGCAGAGGCAGAGGTCAGCAGCTTAGGCGAAGCCAGGCCACACCCGGAATCTCCCAAGATGTTCCAGTTCGTACCCAGCCCCGAAAAACTCCCACCTCGAGGGCATGTTTCTCGAAGGTGTGGAGTTTTTTCAAGGAATGCGCCGAGGACAGATATAGTGTTGTCTGCACAATTTGCCTCTCGAAATTGATTAGGGGCTCTGAGAAGAGCAACCTGTCCACCACTTCAATGCGCCGTCATTTGGAATCCAAGCACTGGAATCAGTGGCAGGCAGCAACGGCAGGACAAAGGCCGCCTGCCGTTCACGCCACTGCCTCTGCCACTGCCACTGCTGACTGTGCTGGCGATGCACTCCAGAGGACGAGCCAGGACACCACTTCATCTGCCTCCGCCACTTTGTTGACTTCTCCCTCATCCTCCCCTGTTCCTGTCTTATCTCCTTCTCCTGCACCATCAAAGGCACCATCAGGCGCTTCTTTACAACAACCCACCATCTCTCAGACATTGGAGCGGCGGCAGAAATACACTGCTAACCACCCACACGCGCAAGCCTTGAACGCCAACATCGCTAAACTGCTGGCCCAGGAGATGTTGGCGTTCCGGCTTGTTGAAACTCCCGCCTTCCTGGACCTGATGGCAACTGCGGTACCTCGCTATGCCGTCCCTAGCCGTCACTACTTCTCCCGGTGTGCCGTCCCCGCCTTGCACCAGCACGTGTCACTCAACATCAGGCGGGCCCTTAGTTCCGCGCTTTGCACAAAGGTCCACTTGACCACCGACGCGTGGACAAGTGCATGCGGACAGGGACGCTACATTTCACTGACGGCACACTGGGTGAATGTAGTTGAGGCTGGGACTGCTTCCCAAACTGGCCCGGTGTACCTCGTCTCCCCGCCTAACATTCCTGGCAGGGACACGAGAAGAACACCCCCCTCCTCCTCCACCGCCTCCGCCACCGCCTCCTCCTCCGCTGTTAGATTGACCCCAGCTACGAGTTGGAAACGTTGCAGCACTGGCGTTGGTAGACGTCAGCAGGCTGTGCTGAAGCTGATCAGCTTGGGGGACAGACAGCACACTGCCTCCGAGGTGAGGGATGCCCTCCTCGATGAGACGGCAATATGGTTTGAGCCGCTGCACCTGGGCCCAGGCATGGTCGTTTGTGATAACGGCCGGAACCTGGTAGCAGCTCTGGAGCTTGCCGGACTCCAACATGTTCCATGCCTGGCCCACGTCTTCAACCTAGTGGTGCAACGTTTCCTAAAGAGCTACCCCAATGTTTCAGAGCTACTGGTGAAAGTGCGGCGCATGTGCGCCCACTTTCGCAAGTCGACAGTAGCCGCTGCTAGCTTAAAATCTCTTCAGCAACGCCTGCATGTGCCACAACACCGGCTTTTGTGCGACGTCCCCACACGCTGGAACTCAACGTTTCAGATGTTGAATAGAGTGGTTGAGCAGCAGAGACCTTTGATGGAATACCAGCTACAAAACCCTAGGGTGCCACAAAGTCAGCTGCCTCAGTTTCTCATCCGTGAGTGGCCATGGATGAGAGACCTTTGTGACATCCTACGGGTCTTTGAGGAGTCCACAAGGAGGGTGAGCTCTGAGGATGCGATGGTGAGCCTTACAATCCCGCTCTTGTGTGTTCTGAGAGAATCCCTGATTGACATCAGGGATAACTCAGATCACACAGAGGAGTTAGGGATAGTATCCGATCCGTCACAGCTGGAGAGTAGGTCCACACATCTGTCCGCTTCATCGCGTTTAATGGAGGAGGAGGAGGAGGAGGAAGAAGAGTTGTCCGATGATGTGATGGTGATACAGGAGGCTTCCGGGCAACTTCGAATCGTCCCATTGTTGCAGCGCGGATGGGTAGACATGGAGGATGAGGAGGAAATGGAGATTGAACTTTCCGGTGGGGCCAGAGGAGTCATGCCAACTAACACTGTGGCAGACATGGCTGAGTTCATGTTGGGGTGCTTTACAACCGACAAGCGTATTGTCAAAATCATGGAGGACAACCAGTACTGGACCTTTGCTATCCTTGACCCCCGGTATAAAAACAACATCTCGTCTTTTATTCCGGTAGAGGGCAGGGCCAATCGCATCAATGCTTGCTACAGGCAATTGGTGCAGAATATGATGGAGATGTTTCCAGCATGTGATGTTGGCGGCAGGGAGGGCAGTTCCTCCAGTAGGCAACCAAGTTCTCACCGGTCCACACAAACGAGGGGCACACTGTCTAAGGTCTGGGACACCTTGATGGCACCCCCTCGCCAAAGTGCCGCCACGGAGGGTCCTAGTGTCACCAGGCGTGAGAAGTATAGGCGCATGTTGCGGGAATACCTTTCCGACCACAGCCCTGTCCTCTCCGACCCCTCTGCGCCCTACACGTATTGGGTGTCGAAGTTGGACCTGTGGCTTGAACTTGCCCTATATGCCTTGGAGGTGCTGTCCTGTCCTGCCGCCTGTGTCCTATCTGAGAGGGTGTTCAGTGCAGCCGGTGGCATCATCACTGACAAGCGCACCCGTCTGTCAGCTGAGAGTGCCGACCGGCTCACTTTGATAAAAATGAACCACCACTGGATAGAGCCTTCATTTTTGTGCCCACCTGTGTAAAGCACCCCAACATGAAACTCCATGTCTGTACTCAACTTCTCCAATTCCTCCGCATCCTCATACTCATCCACCATAAGCCTTGCACAATTCTGCTAATACTAGGCTCCCTCCACCCTGATTTCCCCCAACTCTGCTGGTTAGAGGCTCCCTCCACCCTGATTTCCACCAACTCTGCTGGTTAGAGGCTCCCTCCACCCTGCTTTCCCACAACTCTGCTGGTTAGAGGCTCCCTCCACCCTGCTTTCCCACAACTCTGCTGGTTAGAGGCTCCCTCCACCCTGCTTTCCCACAACTCTGCTGGTTAGAGGCTCCCTCCACCCTGATTTCCACCAACTCTGCTGGTTAGAGGCTCCCTCCACCATGAATTGGTCCAAACTGGGCTGTTTAGAGGCTCCCTCCACCATGAATTGGTCCAAACTGGGGTTTTTAGAGGCTCCCTCCACCATGAATTGGTCCAAACTGGGGTTTTTAGAGGCTCCCTCCACCATGAATTGGTCCAAACTGGGGTTTTTAGAGGCTCCCTCCACCATGAATTGGTCCAAACTGGGGTTTTTAGAGGCTCCCTCCACCATGAATTGGTCCAAACTGGGGTTTTTAGAGGCTCCCTCCACCATGAATTTGCCCAAACTGGGCTGTTTAGAGGCTCCCTCCATCATGAATTGGTCCAAACTGGGCTGGTTAGAGGCTCCCTCCACCATGAATTGGTCCAAACTGGGTTTTCTAGAGGCTCCCTCCACCATGAATTGGTCCAAACTGGGCTGGTTAGAGGCTCCCTCCACCATGAATTGGTCCAAACTGGGCTGGTTAGAGGCTCCCTCCACCATGAATTGGTCCAAACTGGGCTGGTTAGAGGCTCCCTCCACCATGAATTTGCCCAAACTGGGCTGGTTAGAGGCTCCCTCCACCATGAATTTGCCCAAACTGGGCTGTTTAGAGGCTCCCTCCATCATGAATTGGTCCAAACTGGGGTTTTAGGGGCTCCCTCCACCATGAATTGGTCCAAAATGGGTTTTTTAGAGACTCCCTCCACCATGAATTTGCCCAAACTGGGCTGGTTAGAGGCTCCCTCCACCATTAATTGGTCCAAACTGGGCTGGTTAGAGGCTCCCTCCACCATGAATTTGCCCAAACTGGGCTGTTTAGAGGCTCCCTCCATCATGAATTGGTCCAAACTGGGCTGGTTAGAGGCTCCCTCCACCATGAATTGGTCCAAACTGGGTTTTTTAGAGGCTCCCTCCACCATGAATTGGTCCAAACTGGGCTGGTTAGAGGCTCCCTCCACCATGAATTGGTCCAAACTGGGTTTTTTAGAGGCTCCCTCCACCATGAATTGGTCCAAACTGGGGTTTTTAGAGGCTCCCTCCACCATGAATTGGTCCAAACTGGGGTTTTTAGAGGCTCCCTCCACCATGAATTGGTCCAAACTGGGGTTTTTAGAGGCTCCCTCCACCATGAATTGGTCCAAACTGGGGTTTTTAGAGGCTCCCTCCACCATGAATTTGCCCCAACTCTGCTGGTTAGAGGCTCAATCCACCCTGATTTTAAAAACAAATGTTGGTGCCAACCTCAACTTACTACAAGGGCCAAATTCACTGCTGGTGACAAGCTCTCCTCACTGCAAGTGCCAAATACACGTTTCAAGGTGTTTTCCTACTGTCAGAGAGGTGGTATTGAGTGTGTAAAGTGTGTAGTTGTTAGGCTGTGATGTTGGGGTAATAGAGGGTCTTTGGTGTGTTAGATGCCCCCAGACATGCTTCCCCTGCTGTCCCAGTGTCATTCCAGAGGTGTTGGCATCATTTCCTGGGGTGTCATAGTGGACTTGGTGACCCTCCAGACACGGATTTGGGTTTCCCCCTTAACGAGTATCTGTTCCCCATAGACTATAATGGGGTTCGAAACCCGTTCGAACACACGAACATTGAGCGGCTGTTCGAATCGAATTTCGAACCTCGAACATTTTAGTGTTCGCTCATCTCTAGATATAAAATGTAACTGTGTATCTTGTTTTTGCTGTAATTCTGAGAATACGTGAGACGTTTGTGTTGAATGTAATTTGTATTTCAGCTGCTATACGGTGTTGGTATAAACTGTACATAGTGACTTTGGGACAGAGGTATTTCAGGTTAATATACTTCGATATACGACATTGTATGATTTGTTATTTTCCGCCAGTACATGTAAGTTTTGGGCACAGGATACTCTTGAGCAAGCCACATAAAGTCTGGCCCTGTGCATGACAGTTTAGTAACTCCATGCGCCTCTTATTAATAGCAATTAACCCCATCATGTCCCTCACATTAACCCCTGTGTAAGAGTTACTGATAGAGATGAGCGAGTACTGTTCGGATCAGCCGATCCGAACAGCATGCTCGCATAGAAATGAATGGACGTAGCCGGCACGTGGGGGGTTAAGCGCGCCGGCTACGTCCAAGCGGAAGTACCAGGTGCATCCATTCATTTCTATGGAGCGTGCTGTTCGGATCGGCTGATCCGAACAGTACTCGCTCATCTCTAGTTACTGAGACTTGGAGGTAATAATTAAGTATCTTCATTACTGAGGTCTTTTATTAGTACCTCCATATGTCTCACATATTAGTAACCTTTATATGGGGCACACAGGGGTTAATATGAGGGACATGATGGGGTTTATTCCTATTAATGTGAGGCACATGGAGTTACTAAGACTAAACTAATAACCCCAAATGCCTGACATTAATGAGAATAGGAACTACAGGAAGGGAGCTGTGTGTTTCTTACTTTCAGTTTGCTAGCAGCTTCGGCAGGAGCTATCACTATGGCAGGCAGAGACCTGAGCGATTAAGCTCCACCCCCTGGGTTTCCTGCACCCCTCACAAAGGGGAGTGTCCTTATGCTTGAGCTCTAGCACAGCACTGAAGAGACTCGGACTTCATTTAAAGGGGTATTCCCACCTCACATACTCAGCAGTCTTCACTCTTGTAAAATCCTCTTTCTTCCTGGTTTCTTGCATCATTTGGTGGGCGGGGTTTCACAGGCAACCTGCCGTTTAGCTCCGCCCACCCACATTGGACTATGAAGTACAGGCAGCAGCAACTCCATTCTGTGTTACATACAGAGACTGCCTGTCTCTGCCATAATGAACACAATTGTATTAGCTAGCCTGATAACTGGGAGAACAGAAGAAATGAAAGCAGCTCCTCTATCTGAGTGCAGGACCTAGGTCACATGGTGTAGACACAGGAATAGCTAGATACACAGGCTCGCTCCCTGCACTTAGCCCCTCCCCCTGAGAGCAGCAGATACATCATTTGATTCAGGAGCAGCTAGGTCAGGGCTGTGGCCACAAAGAATTGAATAAAGTAAGATAGTGGACAAACAAAGCAGTTTTGCTGAAGCAGTGTATTTAGGAAAAGTCTTACATCCACATTAACCAGCAGTATAGATAGGATCCTTGAGATGGGACAACCCCTTTAACTCTTGCAGGTCCTGTGCTGCTGGCGTGAAATATGGCAGGAGTGCCACTCTTGGCATGTGTGCCAGGGGTTGCTGACCTCTGCTGTAGAGGGTAATATGAATTTTGTGGCTTGCTATGGTCCAAAGTGTGTGAGATTGCAGAGATAGTGATGTGAGTTTGGGTTTTCTGGGGGTCCTGGGAAAAACGTATGTGCGCTATTGTGACGAAAAGTAGCCTATTGCGCAATCGAGTGTAGGGACTATGTTTGTGGAAAATTTCAGCCAAATCGGTGGAGCGGTTTTTGCGTGATTGACCGCCAAACATCCGAACATCCAAAGTCACAAACCCACAAACTCACATTTCACATTTATAATATTAATAGGATATATAGGATTATATTTATTTGTTGTCCGTATTTTTTTTTTTTTTTATTATTGTTTATTTAAGGAATTTTTAACAATAAAAGGTAAAACAGGTTTGATAACCAGCATCATTAAAAAAAAAAAAAAAAGAGAGAACAAACAAAAAAAGAGCACGCCACTAAGGGAACAGTGCAAGTGTGGTAATGAAATCAACACAGGTCATGAAAACAAACAAAAACACATTACACAGTCAGAAATACAAGGGGGACACCAGTAGACAAAGACAGGACAAGACAGGAACACTTAGCATAAAACATAACTTTTAATGTCAAATATGGTCAGCTAAAATCTTTCAACGGTATAGCTAGGGCTAAAATTAGAATACATAACTCAATAAGAAAAGTAGGGAACACTATAGAGATATAGCTTTTTTGCAATGTTCCTAGATACTGCAGGGTAGTTCAGCTTAGGGGAACCGGGAAATGCGGTTTTTACTGCAACATCTTCTTTATTATTTTTCCTTATCCTCTCCTGATGAGAATATGTAATCGAAACGCGTAGAGAGATTAATTATTTACAGCATATCTAGTGTGAACCCTATAGAATGGCATATTTATCAAGTGGACAGGGACACTAGTTATATGTTTAGGTGTCAGGTTAACTTTGCTATTGAGTGGACGCTTTAGGGCAGTGTGAACAGCATCAAAACAGTAGGGGGGAAGAAGGTATTTACTCTATACAACATTGTTATCAGCTACAGTATCAGTGAGATTATCATCATCTAGGCACCTATTTAGTGCTAACCGTCACCTGTTAAATTGTGATTATCACTCCCCTAAGCTGAACTACCCTGCAGTATCTAGGAACATTGCAAAAAAGCTATATCTCTATAGTGTTCCCTACTTTTCTTATTGAGTTATGTATTCTAATTTTAGCCCTAGCTATACCGTTGAAAGATTTTAGCTGACCATATTTGACATTAAAAGTTATGTTTTATGCTAAGTGTTGTTTGTTATAAGAGAAAGTGTAGCAGTCAGTGCCCATTGAGATTGAGGACAAGACAGGAGACAGAGGGAGAACACCAGTAAGGAAAGACTGGGAGAGTTCAATAGACCATTAATTCAAATAGTCTGAGATGCCCAGAAAGCATTGCACAGATTCCAAATGGCGTGAGACCGCTCCTCCTCATTATTAAGGATTCCAGAGAGCGCGCATTCCTGACCCTGCAGTATAGTTCTTCTAGGGATGGGGGGCCGGTTGGCGCCAATGCTTGGCTATCAGACATCTAGCAGGCGTCAAAAGAGATAAGAAGAGACGAAGAGCGGGCTTGCGCAACTTGACAGGTGGGAGGTGCAGGAGAAATGTCCTAGGAGAAAGGGGAAAACGCACCCCCATCACCCGATCCAGGAGGTCCTGAACCTGGCACCAGAAGGGAACTAGGGACAGGACCAAAATAAATGGAAAATATGAGCGGGGCGAGCACTGCAGCGCCAGCAGCAATCGGGGATAGACCTATCAAAGGAATGGAGAAGAGCTGGCGTGTGGTTGTTGTCCGTATTTATTGTGTTAAAACTGCCATTATGTTCGTATTCAGATGTGACTTTACGGGTTTGATGGGAATTTTATATATATATTTATATTTATTTCCTTGAGATTATTAATTAAGTTCATTTAAGATTATTATAAATGCGTTTTTTACATACTCTGTATACAATGACATTTAATACATGGTTTTGTATTTTTTGAATGATGGTCAGTTTAGAGATAAATTTTAGAGATGAGCGAACAGTGTTCTATCGAACACATGTTCGATCGGATATCAGGCTGCTCGATGTGTTCGATTCGAATCGAACATCACGTGGCAAACTCCAAAAAAATTTGATTCCCCTCCCACCTTCCCTGGCGCTTTTTTTGCACCAATAACAGCACAGGGGAGGTGGGACAGAAACTACGACACCGGAGGCATCGAAAAAAATCGGAAAAAGTCATTGGCTGCCGAAATCAGGTGACCTCCATTTTAGACGAATAGTGGATTTCAAATCCGGGTCATATGAGAATGTGAACTTTGTGACTATGAGACAGGGATAGCTGTACAGGCAGGGATAGCTAGGGATAACCTTTATTTAGGTAGGAATGTTATTAAAAATAACTTTTTGGGGCTCTATCGGGTGTGTAATTGTGATTTTTGTGACATAAACTTTTTCCCATAGGAATGCATTGGACAGCGCTGATTGGCCAGAGTACGGAATGCGACCAATCAGCGCTGGCTCTGCTGGAGGAGGCGGAGTCTAAAGTCGGACCTGAATGGAGACTGGTGTGGAGCGATCTTAGACTCCGCCTCCTCCAGCAGAACCAGCGCTGATTGGTCGAATTCCGTACTCTGGCCAATCAGCGCTGGCCAATGCATTCCTATGGATTCCTATATCCACACTCGGCTCTGCTACATCTGATGTGCCGGTCAGCCAATCTGATATAGCAGAGCCGAGTGTGCACATCTGATGTAGCAGAGCCGAGTGTGCACACTCGGCTCTGCTACATCTGATGTGCCGGTCAGCCCATCTGATATAGCAGAGCCGAGTGTGCACATCTGATGTAGCAGAGCCGAGTGTGCACACTCGGCTCTGCTACATCTGATGTGCCTGTCATCCCATCTGATATAGCAGATCTGCTATATCAGATGGGCTGACCGGCACATCAGATGTAGCAGAGCCGAGTGTGCTACATCAGATGTAGCAGAGCCGAGTGTGCCGGTCAGCCCATCTGATATAGCAGAGCCGAGTGTGCACACTCGGCTCTGCTATATCAGATGGGCTGACCGGCACACGGTGTAGTTGAGCAGAACTGGCTCAGCACTGCTAAGTCTCTGCATTCCCATAGGAATGCATTGGCCAGCCTTCGGCCAATCAGCGCTGGCTCTGCCGGAGGAGGCGGAGTCTAAGGTCGGACCTGAATGGAGACTGGTGTGGAGCGATCTTAGACTCCGCCTCCTCCAGCAGAGCCAGCGCTGATTGGTCGAATTCCGTACTATGGCCAATCAGCGCTGGCCAATGCATTCCTATGGGGAAAAGTTAGCTTGCGAAAATCGCAAGCTGACAGGGATTTCCATGAAATAAAGTGACTTTTATGCCCCCAGACATGCTTCCCCTGCTGTCCCAGTGTCATTCCAGGGTGTTGGTATCATTTCCTGGGGTGTCATAGTGGACTTGGTGACCCTCCAGACACGGATTTGGGTTTCCCCCTTAACGAGTATATGTTCCCCATAGACTATAATGGGGTTCGAAACCCGTTCGAACACTCGAACAGTGAGCGGCTGTTCGAATCGAATTTCGAACCTCGAACATTTTAGTGTTCGCTCATCTCTAATAAATTTTAGGGGTGGAGTTGGTTTAGGTCTAGGTGTGTTTTAAAAGCATTCATGGTTAGTTTGCTTTCATGCCATGTGGAAGGGACACGTCAGTCCCGAAACGCGTAGCTCAGTCATGATACAACCAACCTTTACAGTTACGATGTAACTTTTTTATCCTTTGGACAACAATAAAAGTTATTTTTATACCTACCTTGGAATTACTTCGGATCTTTCCTAGTTTGGAGCTGGATTTTATCAAGCAGGGCTACAGTCACTTCTTTTATTCTGAATGTTACACATTCATGCTATATAAGAAAAGGATTGACGTTCTATTTTCTAATTTGCACAGTTTTAATATGCCCTTCATAACAATTACTTACCTCAGTACCCAAAAATCTAACTACTATAATATTGCTCCCTATGTACAAGAATATAACTACTATAATACTACGTCCTATGTACAAGAATATAACTACTATAATACTGCTCCCTATGTACAAAAATATAACTACTATAATACTGCCCCGTATGTACAAGAATATAACTACTATAATACTACGTCCTATGTACAAGAATATAACTACTATAATACTGCCCTGTATGTACAAGAATATAACTACTATAATACTACAACTAAGTACAAGAATATAACTACTATAATACTGCCCCGTATGTACAAGAATATAACTACTATAATACTGTTCCAATGTACAAGAATATAACTACTGTAATACTACTCCTATGTACAAGAATATAACTACTATAATACTGTTCCTATGTACAAGAATATAACTACTATAATACTACTACTATGTACAAGAATATAATTACTATAATACTACCTCCTATGTACAAGAATATAACTACTATAATACTACCTCCTATATACAAGAATATAACTACTATAATACTGCTCCTATGTACATGAATATAACTATTATAATACTGCTCCTGTGCAGATGAATATAACTATTATAATACTGCTCCTGTGCAGATGAATATAACTACTATAATACTGCTCCCTATGTACAAGAATATAACTACTATAATACTACCTCCTATGTACAAGAATATAACTACTATAATACTGCTCCTGTGCACATGAATATAACTACTATAATACTGCTCCTGTGCACATGAATATAACTATTATAATACTGCTCCCTAAATATGTCTATGTGATTGTCTGGTGGGGTTTCTTACCAATACTTGTTATTAGAGATGAGCGAATAGTATTCGGCGAACAGTTTTCAATACCTCCGCTCCCATAGGAATGCATGTAAGCGGCTGAACACCAAGGGGTTAAGCGCCGGCCACTAACACGCATTTCTATGGGAGCAAAGTATTCGAATCTAATGCTCAACACTACTTGTTATGGTTTCATAAATCTTATATTTGAAACTGTTGAAATCTGTCTTAGGTTTCGACTCATGTTGCTGCGGATGAACAATTTCATCCATCTTTTTAGAGGGACGCACAGAATTCAGTCCAGTATAAAAATAATCAGATGGTAAGTGATACGGCCGGACAAGGTTTGGTTTCCTTCATGTTTGGTGATGATTTACTTTTTATGTCTTAATAATCAATGTCGATTCACATCAAACATAAGGAGTCAATGCAGGATTTACATGTGTGTGGGATGTTATAGGAGAAAGGATGTCTTAAGTAACGTATAGATAATGAAATACAACCAGTACTCTCTATGAATGTGATCACTGTGTATGCCTATTATACTGTTCCCATATATGCTATAGCAATATAACTACTGTGATATTGCTCCTGTATGCAAGAATATAACTACTATAATACTGCTCCTATGTACAAGAATATAACTACTATAATACTGCTCCTATGTACAAGAATATAACTACTATAATACTCCTATGTACAAGAATATAACTACTATAATACTGCTCCTATGTACAAGAATATAACTACTATAATACTGCTCCTATGTACAAGAATATAACTACTATAATACTAACTCCTATGTACAAGAATATAATTACTATAATACTGCCCCTATGTACAAGAATATAACTACTATTATACTACCTCCTATGTACAAGAATATAACTACTATAATCCTGCTCCTATGTACAAGAATATAACTACTATAATACTACTCCTATGTACAAGAATATAACTACTATAATACTGCTCCTATGTACAAGAATATAACTACTATAATCCTGCTCCTATGTACAAGAATATAACTACTATAATACTACCTCCTATGTACAAGAATATAACTACTATAATACTGCTCCTATGTACAAGAATATAACTACTATAATACTACCTCCTATGTACAAGAATATAACTACTATAATACTGCTCCTATGTACAAGAATATAACTACTATAATACTACCTCCTATGTACAAGAATATAACTACTATAATACTGCTCCTATGTACAAGAATATAACTACTATAATACTACCTCCTATGTACAAGAATATAACTACTATAATACTGCTCCTATGTACAAGAATATAACTACTATAATACTACCTCCTATGTACAAGAATATAACTACTATAATACTGCTCCTATGTACAAGAATATAACTACTATAATACTGCTCCTATGTACAAGTATATAACTACTATAATACTACCTCCTATGTACAAGAATATAACTACTATAATACTGCTCCTATGTACAAGAATATAACTACTATAAGGGGGCATTCACACGGAGTAACGCTGGGCGTGTATTATAGCCGTACACGCCGGCGCTACGGCAGCCTGCCGAACACTTCCCATTCACTTCAATGGGAGCGCTCGTAAACGTGTGCGGCTGTAATACACGCCCGGTGTTACTCCGTGTGAATGCCCCCTAATACTGCTACTATGTACAAGAATATAACTACTATAATACTGCTCCTATATACAAGAATATAACTACTATAATACTGCTCCTATGTACAAGAATATAACTACTATAATACTGCTATGTACAAGAATATGACTACTATAACACTACTCCTATATACAAGAATATAACTACTATAATACTGCTCCAATGTACAAGAATATTACTATAATACTGCTCCTATATACAAGAATAGAACTACTATAATACTGCCTCCTATGTACAAGAATATAACTACTATAATACTGCTCCTATATACAAGAATATAACTACTATAATACTGCTCCTATGTACAAGAATATAACTACTATAATACTAACTCCTATGTACAAGAATATAATTACTATAATACTACCTCCTATGTACAAGAATATAACTACTATAATACTACCTCCTATATACAAGAATATAACTACTATAATACTGCTCCTATGTACAAGAATATAACTACTATAATACTGCTCCTATGTACAAGAATATAACTACTATAATACTGCTCCAATGTACAAGAATATAACTACTATAATACTGCTCCTATGTACAAGAATATAACTACTATAATACTACTCCTATGTACAAGAATATAACTACTATAATACTGCTCCTATGTACAAGAATATAACTACTATAATACTACTCCTATGTACAAGAATATAACTACTATAATACTGCTCCTATGTACAAGAATATAACTACTATAACACTGCTCCTATGTACAAGAATATAACTACTATAATACTACCTCCTATGTACAAGAATATAACTACTATAATACTGCTCCTATGTACAAGAATATAACTACTATAATACTGCTCCTATGTACAAGAATATAACTACTATAATACTGCTCTATGTACAAGAATATAACTACTATAATACTGCTCCTATGTACAAGAATATAACTACTATAATACTGCTCCAATGTACAAGAATATAACTACTATAATACTGCTCCAATGTACAAGAATATAACTACTATAATACTGCTCCTATATACAAGAATATAACTACTATAATACTACGCAATGTACAAGAATATAACTACTATAATACTGCTCCAATGTACAAGAATATAACTACTATAATACTGCTCCTATATACAAGAATATAACTACTATAATACTACGCAATGTACAAGAATATAACTACTATAATACTGCTCCTATGTACAAGAATATAACTACTATAATACTGCTCCTATATACAAGAATATAACTACTATAATACTACGCAATGTACAAGAATATAACTACTATAATACTGCTCCAATGTACAAGAATATAACTACTATAATACTGCTCCTATATACAAGAATATAACTACTATAATACTACGCAATGTAC